>NW_018407089.1:619605-638461 GCF_002113885.1 Mizuhopecten yessoensis
TATTTGCCTAGAAAAGGTCTCAAACAATATTTTATGATGATGAAAATGACAAATGTAATCCTTCCTTACCTTTGGGATAAGACAGAAAATTCTCAGCCCTAGGGGTAAGATTCTTAAAAGTCTAGCTCAAATCTTTAATGTGGGCTAGCTAGACTTTTAAGAATCTTACCCCAAGGATTGAGATTTTTCTGTCCTATTCCTAAAGCGGGAAATTATTTTTTTCCCTCGTGAATAAAAAGAGTTTGTTTTTATAAAATGCAAACGTTGATTTCATATTTTCCATCAAATCGAAATTATCTTTCGTAATCTGCTATTTTGACGTGACGTTATACATTTTTTTATGGCAGGGGAATCCCGGTGTTTTTGCCCTAGGGTAACAAAGAAATATCTGTTCTTGACCAGAAGTATCGATATCTTAGTCTAATAAGGGAGAAAATAACTTATGTTTAACAATATTTCAAGAGAAAACTATCAGGCTTATAAGTAGTATTACGTTATGTTAGCAAACAGCTGTAGACGCCATGATGTTTATTGAATGCTTTTAATAAACTTAGAAATTTGATCAAGCATCAAACTTTTTCTATTTTCCTTCTCTGCAAAACATTTCAGAAATAAGGTCTCTAGTATAATTGTTAATAAATCATTTCGTCATTATAGAAGGCCAAGATCGGAAAACAATTGCTTGATTGGGGTAACGCTTAGGTCATTTGAAGGTAAGTGCCGGGAAAGACGACACTCCTGAAGGAAAGAGGAGAATGAAAAATTCCAACGTCCTCCGAAGAGAGATTCAAAAGGAAATCCCCGACTCTGAAACGATCTTTAAGTTGAAAGTTTAAATGGCAAGTGTTTTACCGTGCTTCAATTATCGTTAGATACTTATGAATCAATATGATTGTGTTAAAAGGCCAATACAGATGGAATTCTTGGACTCTCATACGGAATTATCACTGAAAGAGATTGACATGTATGTCGTATATATCACAAATATCATATCGACACTAAGCAGATAGAGACCACGGGATGTAGGAAGTAATCGATACCGCAGAAATCCATTGCAAGTGAAAGATGCCGCTAATACTGATTAATCATGGTAAAATGCAAATTTAAAGAAAGTCATGGTTAAACTTGTTTATTTGTTACAGATCGATAGACTTTTATTTGACAGTTCCAGTGCAAAGGCAGTGTTCTTAAAAAGTTGAATTTCCTATCAAATCAATCACAGTATACAGGATGCAAACGTGCATGAATGTCCCCTAGAACTACAATAGTTTCTTTGTTTCTCGTTAAATATACCCGTAAGTATTCGGCAACAGTTTTGATTATCCACTATTGCGTAACACCATTAACGTTATAATATTTTTCATTCTTTGACTAATAATATCATGGCATACGTTTAATTGTTCGGAAACAGGAATAATGCATTTTCAACGGAAACATAGTATGAATGATATGCCAAACAGAAGTTCCAAAACTTGCGAGTGTTGGTCATCTTGTTTATTTTACTCTCATGAGCTAATTTTTAAAAATATTTAAAAAGAAATCATTCGGTAAACTTTGTGTCTCTATACAATTTGAAAATTTGTAAAATATAGTCAGATAAAGATGATTACCAAACAAACACTCGTTGGGGAACCTCTTTATGATCATGAACACAATTTACGAAAGTTATGCTGTAAAGACAACAATACTCATGGGTTTTGATTGGAAGGTGATGCGACATAGGACATTCATTGGACTTACGAAAAATAACCACACGACCAATTAACAACAGTAACCACGTAGACATCAAAACAAAACAAGGAAACAGGGAAAACCAGTGTCCTAACAAGGTGTCCCGAACAGAGTAGACTTTCTGTTACCAAATCTGACACCGTTAAATACAGAAAAGTATATAGGTCAGCAAGCTGTAACTAGAAAAAAACAATAAGTGAAAATAAAGTATGAGCAGGTAAAAAAACTGCAAGTATTGATAACAAAATGCACTTTACATATGCCGCACGGTAAGTAAGTACAATCAATCAGTACTTCACAAGTGTTATATCCTGAATAAATACGTATTTGTTCTAAACTTGAATATACAAAGGTATTGAACATTTAAAAGAAAGAAAGAAAATAATCGATATTATAACTTGTAATGACTTAACATTCTTTGTCTATTAACGCACCCAGCCACTACTACTCACCACACCTATTATTTGAGCAATGTTTTATGAACATCATTTTTCAGTACAATTTAACACCATGTCTTGTCTCGAATCGGTAAAAGCATTGTTGATTTTGTGTTGTTTGTAAATGGTCTGTATTGATATTGATATGCGTTCTGAAAAACGTCGACAGTATGATATCTTAATCAACCTCTTTCAGTGATAGACCTATCGCGATAAACGTTAGAGGTGTATAAGCACTTGATGATACCGGGAACAGGTACTGTATAGTTATTATTATTCGCGGGGAATTAAATTTTGCCATATTCGTGATCATCTTAGACTGTGCGATATTAAATACTCTGCGAACATTTCTATAGTCTATTTCAATCGCTGTTGTTATATATAGACGCACACGAAAATATTAAAAATGTTTGTTAACCTGTTTAGTATGCATGCCAAAACACAGTCGACCACCCAATCTTAAATGACCAAAGAAGTTGCAAGCACGTGCACGTTCAACTATTAACATACGGACACAGTCGCCCTTACTTCAGCCAGCCGTCTAGAATCGATACCATTTGAAGTATTTGTCAAGGCAAAACGTTTTGACACACTTAAGATAGCCAAATTGAATGTTAGGGATATATGTAGGATGACAATGTGAAGTGTTGCGTAGCAGCTGGGGACTTTGAATCAGTTAAAGTTTAAGGTCACATTAAGTTCAAAGGTCAAATGAATTGTCCGGATCGTAAATTCTTAATAGTTAATATAGAGCTTAATGAAGGTTCAGTGATAAATGTAGGATGGGAAGGCGGTGTTGCATACCACTTTCGGCTCTGTACACCCAAGTGCAATGCCTCATTAAATTGAAACATTATTATTCCGAGCTAAACTTTTGTATCGTTAAAGGCAAATAAATGTAGCATTGAGGTCGTTCACTTTACACGGTTATGTAATGTAAATGCTCAGAATGGTGCTAAGATAACGTCGAGATATGTGTTAAGTCATATGATAATATTGACCTCTGATCTTTCACGTTAATTTCAAGTGAAAGCAACATATAGGAAAATTGATTACATAAAATATTCAGATGTCATTTGTTAGTGTAGTTTTTAATTTACGCAGTATAATGTTAAAATGTATGTTACCTTATTTGTTAAGCTCCTTGAAGGGAAACATAAGACAGGTCATACTGTATGTCACGGTATATATTACTGTAAGGATCTCTGTCCCACTTAGTTGTGGCTTTACCTACATACAGTAATCTCCCTGAATTTCTGTTAGGATACAAACTGTAGCAAAGTTGGGTATAACACTTCCGTTGACTACGTATCACAGTCGGTTAGTGAGACGGTATAAGTACCTGATGTTCTGGGTAAAAATCCCAGTCTAGTGCTTTTTGAAATGAGAACACTGTTGTTGATTATATTTTGTTTTTTTACTTTCTTTAGGGGAATCCTTAACAAAAACAACGTGGTTATTTGCATGCATGCATGTAACCATACACTACATTGTAGTCTTGTTGATAGGACGTTAAATCATATTAACTAACGCAAACCAAATAGGTCACCCTTTTTGGGAGCATAATCCATAAATTATAATGTTATAATTTGAAAGATTAACGAACTCACCTGTTAACCAGGTAAACCCGTGACTACGGTTGTCCAGTGCTGAATGATAACACCATTGATAAACAACATTGCACAATGTTGACAGTGTCATCACTTTGACGGCTGTTTATCTATCCTCGTGTCAAACACATAAGCGAACGACAAAAGCATCTGCTAACATGTACATTAACATGTCGGTCAAGTACAACTGTATATGCTTGTTTCATTTATATCTCTACACTTTACAGCTGTTTGTTTGTTTTTTCTTTCTCGGGTGAATATCCTCACCTTTTTAAATCCATTTAAAGCAACAAATGTATCTGGAGAATCATGGTCGGGTTATTTTTCTGTTCTGGTTAACGAGGGAATATTAAAAACACTTCGTCTGATGAATCCCAAGGTAATTGTCTTGATTAGTCCTTACTACATTAGCACACATACACACATTTTGTCCACACATGGATGCACGTCATTAAATGATAATCAACTGTGAACAGGACAATAATAAAATAATCAAAGTTTTATTACATGAAGCAGACCATACATAAACCTATGCTTTTTATGAACCTCACTTGACCGACATACTCTGTCCCTTGCATACACACACGTTAGCACGCATACACTACACATATGGAGGCCATCCTTAAATGACATAAGCTGTACATAGGACGTTAAACAAAATTAAACTAATCAAAACCTCACTGATCACTGATGGACTAAACACATATATATCGTGTCAGGTACAACGTTATGAACAGATTATACATCAGCTGTGATATGAATACACATGTCCTCCACACGGTGAAACTGAACCGAAGATCAGGTAAGTAAATATATGTAACAAGAAACATTAATTTACTTTGATATGCGAAGTTTAAGAAATTAAAATATCGTTCTTTTTAAACGACGCTTTGCATCCGACAATTAGATAACAGATGTCAAATCTAGTAAGTCACTTTCGAAGGCACAAAGACGGAAGAAATCATTTGGAATTGTCTCTGTTTTAAACAGCTAGTTTAAAGCCTTGCCGTTTTCAATCATTATCGGATGTGTTTTAGAATGAATTTCAGTACAATTTAATCAGGTCCTATGAAACAAACCTCAAATAACACTTGAACAGATAAAAGCCCTGATTGATTAACCAATTCAAAATAAATAGCATGTCTGAGATATACCTGTTTTTTTCCATAAGTGATGTTCCCAGATTTCAGACTTGTGATAACCATGGTTAACACATCAAAGACGCATGATTTTGAACAGAAACTAGTGACTAGTGACACCTGAATATTATTTTTGTTTTTTTGCTGTTTATAGATATTTTTTAAAAACCTGTCTGCAATAAATTATCAAATACTTGATAACAGAAATACGCACGTTTTAGCCTAGCTTCATTCGGTGGATTTTTCAAAATATTTACACATGACCTGAGTACAAATAATATACTTCGTTAAAAGTTAGATTTTGTTGTGTAGACACAGATCCATAAAAATGCAATTTTTGTTTTAAAAAGGTATGAAGCCAATATAGTATTCTACATTGTGTATATGCTAATTTTGGTGATGTTTCCTTTTAATCTGGATACTTGTGAAATTACATGGGTTATTAATTGTACACAAATACCACCCATCGCTACTCTACACTGCCTTATATGCAGGTGAAGTACAAAAGTATGTTACTGTGACCTTTATACTAAGATATGTGTACTGTTTCGTAAATTAAGACGTATATATTACTCTCATGGAGGAACGTCCTCAAGTGACCTTAGCTGTTAATAATATGTTTTAAAAAATCAAACCAAACCCTGATGCTGTTCTGCTTTATTGCATATTTCTGTCACTGACCGCGAACCGCGCATATACGTCGGGATGCGGAGTGGTCGATCAGTCGGACGATATCCATCCGGCGTTATGGATTGAACCTGCCAAGCACGCAGGCTTTTTCTTCCCTACCAAAGCAGCCTGCGAGTAGTTTGGCAATCCGATTACGAATCCCACCAGCTACGTGCATTGTAAATATATGCCCGTGTGTACACCCGCTAGAGTGGTGATTCTCCCTTTAGGACAAGAATGCCAGCTCCAGTCTCAGGGACGCCGGTTTTGCCAACCATGAGGTTACACCTCCTTCTTGCCCCCCGCGATTTTACCCCTGTAGGTTGGGGATCAAGACAAGATTACGCTTGGTTTTGCCCACTGCACGTATCATCAGAGGCGGTAAATGTGGTACCCCCTGCATAATTGTGGATTTGCTTTTATGCCCTTTATTTTGGGACACACATTATTATTGTTGTTATTTTTATAATACATGCTTAACGGCCAATCAACACAGGATAGGTCATTAGGGCCAACAAATTGTCAACAAAACCAAAAGAAAAATAAAAACATCAAACAAACTTAAAGGTAAAAGACATGACAATTTAAATATTTGAAGTGGCCATGGTAACTCATATCCTATTGTAGAAAACAGTATTTTTTTCTCGAAAAGAAAGCGACCAAAATAAATCAGTTACACCCGTTGCAATATTTGGGATGTTAATATTTCATTCTACTTCTAACTACTTTTTATTTCCTAATCCCTTGCTCGACAACACCTCACTTGTGGCACGTTCACCCAGATGAGGAAGGCAATGCGTTCTATCCCAAGCCGGAACATACCAAAGTCCTTAAAATGGCTGTTGTTTATTCTCTGCTCAATGTTCAGTTTAAGGGGAATTGCAACAACTGGTTCACCCATTGCCATTATAATATGATCGTGAGGAATGATGTGCTGGGTAACCCCGGCATGGTATTTCAGTGAGATAGCACTATAAAGTCGACATCAGATCCGGTCTCTCTCTTGCAGGAAATCAGATCAATATAACAAAGGTTGCAGCAGATAAATTAGGTCGGTTTCGTGACACCATTTAAATGGCAAAGCCCAAGTTGTTCTAGCTGTATAAAAAAACCTTTTAAATTATTTCATAATAAATATATTATAATATACATTGTCCATTCCATAGGAGAGGGCTTGTATAGGCATTATATGAATTTTGTTTAAGATGCAATATTCAATAAAATTCTTGAAACAAATCCCAAGTTCTGCAGAGGGTTCC
This sequence comes from Mizuhopecten yessoensis, assembly GCF_002113885.1. Classification (NCBI taxonomy): domain Eukaryota; kingdom Metazoa; phylum Mollusca; class Bivalvia; order Pectinida; family Pectinidae; genus Mizuhopecten; species Mizuhopecten yessoensis. The sequence continues at coordinate 626,451 of NW_018407089.1, forward strand.
CTCATAAGCCGTCACTTACGAGCAGTTATATCCTTTTCCCCGATATCCAACTTGCAGGGGTGCTAGTCTCTGGTAGCGACTGTCACGCAGTAATGAGAAAGATTTTAAAAAAAAATCCTTGCATTTACTGTTAATTGCCAAAGCATGCACAACTTTATGGTTTGGTGAATTATTGTTAATTCCAAAATATGTACAAAGGAAATCCAGGTTACGGCTTTTTTGCCCACATTATCATTAGAATTTAAAATGTACAGTATTTATTTATTTTTTATCTTTGAATATTCTTTGATACTATTTTATAATCTCTTATGGTATATAATTTGTTTAAATATGAGCTCTGTAGTGTTCAAGAGGTACACAGAAATATGGCAAATTGACTAAACTGGTTACCATGGCAACCATAATGAAAAAATCGTTCCATTACAGTATTGAGAGAATTATTAGAAAATAAAGAAAACTTGGTTCAAAGATAAGGATCTCTAATATGGTAGATTTGGGATAAAAAATGGGGAATCATACTTTGACATTTGCATGATGTACGGCTAATTAGCTCGAATGCTATTTCAGTATGGAGCTTAAGGACAATTTCCTGTTGGTTGCCGCCATTGATTTTGGAACTACGTACACTGGTTATGCCTATTCCACTCTAAAAGAATTCCAGACCGATCCTCTGAAAATTAACATGATGACCTGGAATGCGGGATCAGGAGGACTTGTGTCTCAGAAAACATCCACCTGCGTTCTATTTAAGCCAGATGGGACCTTTCATTCCTTCGGATATAAGGCTGAAGATTACTATACCGAGCTGTATATGGATGATAAACACAAAGACTGGTTTTTCTTCCGCCGCTTCAAAATGGAGTTGTACAAAGATCACGTAAGTTCCCATCTTAATCATTGATTCTGCCTCATTACACGAATATGAAATATTTTCCTACAGTCAAAAACAGTTTCATTTATATATCTTTTCCCTTCGCTTCTTTAATGTGTGTAATTGATATCAAATATAATTAGCTTATATTTGTTTGAGGGTAGGGATAGCAACATTTCCGTTTAACGATGAAATAACTAAGTTATCAGGGGCTTTGCTGGTCTGTAGAGCTAAACGTGGTTGCATTAAGTTAAGAGCAAACTAAATTTGGTGCCTTTGTAGACGTTTTCTTCAGGGTGGTAAGTATGGATTATGAAAGGTTATTTTTAAACAATTATTAACATTTGCTATGTGACGCTTCGATATTAAAAATGTCACCTTCATCAGACAAATGACAAGTGTAGCGTATGCACACAAAGGTGTAAAATGTGTGTCCACAAAATCGATGTCGATTTCGGCTACGCTGTAAGCGTATGTATAATAGTTGTTATATATGTACCGAAATGACTCTATTCAGCTACACTGTGTTTAATACTTGGTCATAGATGTGTGAGAGTATTTGAGCCCCCTCGTCTCGTTTTGCCGAATATTAATTAGGTAACCTAGTGTAGTGCAGGAATATAGATTAGAAGCATATGGGCCTCAACCGTCAAGAAAATTGAAGTACAATTGTAAACTGTTGGCATGCAGCAACAAATGAAATCAAATATTGCGAAATTATGTTTTGGATTGACCAACCTATATATATACATGTATGGAAAATGTCAGAAAACAGTAAAAAAAAAAAGAAATAATGGAAATTTTAACCCTCCTCGTCAGGAAAAAAAACTATTTTGCAGACACTGTTTTCATTAACTTATTATGAAGCATGTTATTACCTTTCCATCATTGAAGTGCATTTGGTTGAACTGTTGATTTTTAGCAAATGGCCCCTTTTGGGCTAATCTTTTCATGCGTTAGGGCTGATTCTGGGTCTTAATTAACTTAATTTAATCAAACTGCAATCATTCATAGTATTCCAAGCAAGCTTTATTAATAATACAACATAAGCAAAGAATCCTGAAGTGTAATTTTTCAATATAAAATTAAGTAAGTTTTCAGGGGAAGTGACAGGGAAATTTCCTAACTTTGATAACCAAACGAAATACTCATCGAAAACCTTGAGGAAACGTCAACCATCGCATTTCATTATATTTCAGATAAACAAAAACTTCATGTTAAGAACATCAGATGGAAAGGGAATGTCAGCAATCACAGTTATATCAGCTGTGATAGGCTACCTGAAGGGACATTTGATTGAGGCAATACACACTCAGGCAGTCGATGTGTCAGAGACAGATATCAGATGGGTAGTCACTGTACCCGCCATATGGAGTGACGCAGCAAAACAGATGATGCGAGAGGCAGTTGAAAGGGTAAGAGCTGATGATATTTAAAAGGTGCTTGTGTTTATGATATAAAAATGCCTAATTTGTGTAAGACATTATCGGTGTATTAGTTGTTATATCGATCACCCCTACAAATTCACCCAAACATGCGTCGAGATTGATCAATCCAAAGTGTTTGGGCGAATGGGTCGGGAGTGCAGACAATATGCCAAACAGGCCATAAATCTCGCACGTACTACATAGATTTCGGGCCAATGTCTTCGACTAATATTTTTGAGAGAGAGAGGCGGTGGGAAATATATCTGAAACTGAAAGGCTAGTGGGGCTATTTGGATTTCGATCGGCACGAATAGTTGGAACACTTCATTTGAAGTTTGAAGTCGTAGGTCAATTGGTCCGGTTGCTGTTAGAGAGAAGTCAAAAATGTCTCGACCAATGAGGGCAGCCATTTTTAGCTCACCTGCCCGAAGGGAAAGTGAGCTTATTTCATGGCGCAGCGTCCGTCCGTCAACTTTTCCTTTAAAACACTACTTGTCCTGAACGGTCGAGTAGATTTTGACTACATTTGGTTTGGAGCATCCTTGGTCCCAGCTGGGGTCAAAGGGGTGGGGCCAAATAGGGGAAATAGAGGTGAAACCTTTAAAATCCTTCTTCTACCATAGGAATTAAGGGATTTTATCCTTATTTAGTCTGCAGCATCCTTAGACCAAAGGGACACCATTTTGTATAAACGATGGGTGCGGCCCCACTTGGGGCAGAGGGGTGGGGCCAAATACGGGAAATAGAGAATAAACTTTTAAAAATCCTTCTGCTAGTTTAGGGATTAAGAGATTTTATTCTAATTTGGTCTGAAGCATCCTTGGCCCAACAAGGGGACTCAATTTTGTATAAGCGGTGGGTGTCCCCACTAGGGGCAGAGAAGGTTTGGGCCAAATAGGGAAAATAGAGGTAAACCTTTAAAATCTACCATAGGGATTAAGGAATTTTATCCCAATATGGTATGGATCATCCTTAGGCCAAGAGCACTCAATTGTGTATAAACGATGGGTGTGGCCCAACTGGGGGCAGAGGAGCGGGGCCAAATAGGGGAAATTTAGGTAAAACCTTTAAAATCCTTCTTCTACCATAGATATTAAGGGATTCTATTCTTATTTAGTCTGGGGCATCCTTGGTCCAAGGGGACTCAATTTTGTACAAACGGTAGGTATGGCCAACATATGGGTCAGAGGGGTGGAGCCAAATAGGGGAAATAGAGGTAAACCTTTAACATCCTTCTTCTAACATAGAGATAAAGGGATTTTATTATAATTTGGTATGAAGCATCCTTGGGCCAAGGGGACTCAATTTTGTATGAACGGCGGGTGTGGCCCCCCTTGGGGCAGAGGATAGGAGCTCAGTAGGGGAAATAGAGAATAAGTCTTCAAAATCCTTCTTCTTCTATAGGAATGACAGGACTTGTCCAAATTTGGTATGAAGTATCCTTGGGTGAAGGGGAACCAATTTTGTATAAACGAAGGGTCTGAACCCCCTGGGGGCAGTGAGGCGGGGCCCAATAAGGGATATAGAGGAATAGCTTTAATATCCTTCTTCTTCCGTTGGGATGAAGGTATTTTGACCAAATTTGAACAGTATCATTATATGGGGAAGGGAAATCAATTTTGTTTAAGTTTTTAGTCTGACTCCAACCGGGGACCTGAGAGATGGGGCCCAATTAAGCAAATTCTTCAAAATTCTTCTACTTTTGTAGGAATGACAGGATTATGTCCATATTTGGTCTAAAGCATTCTGTGGTAAAGGGGAACCGATTTTGTTTAAACGGTTGGTTTGACCCACCTGGGCGCAAAGGGGCGGGGTCCAATTGGAGAAACATAGCATATTCTTCAAAACCCTTCTTCTGTAGGAATGACAGGATGTTATCCATATTTTGGATGAAGCACCCATGGGTGAGGGGGAACCTATTTTGTATAAATGGTGGGCCTGAAAAAGATTAATGTATCAATACAAACAATATTCTAATGTAAAAGTGTATACCTTAAGTCTACAGTTTTTTTTATATAAACAGCAATATTAAGTACTTGTACAATTCCGTAACCTTGACCTTTGACACTTTTGTGTCATGATTCTTACATTAATGGCTGCACTATTCTAATGTGCCTGGGTATCGCAAAATAAAATACTATTTTGGAGATAATCGTCAATCTAAGCATAGTGATTGGTCTATGACCTCTTGACCTTTGACCAAAATATTATTCGAATAATTTGAAGTAATTCAATATGTGTATACCAAAAGAATTACAGTTTTTGAGATAATTGGGAATTTCGGTTTTGTCATAGCTTTGCCTAATTGCAAAGGTGGGGTCAATATTTGGCCCCCACTTTGATTTCTTTCATTTTTTTGCCACATGTAGATACATAAAAATTATCAATAATTGCATAAATGATTATTCATGAATACAACTGATAACCGTAGTGGAGTCCCTTGCATAACACCATGTTGAGTGACGGAGGTATCCTTACAAAGGGACAGATACAAATGATATTTTGGAAATTAATTATGATAGTGTATAGTGTATAAAATTACTGTTATTTTGATACTAAATATGTCATATTGGGATACATGAAGTAAGCGTAGTGATACCTTTAATTAGAACAACATGCAACATTTCACAAAATTTAAAATATAACCAACATTGTCAACTTGCCTATATATAGTTACAATGGTAGTCTATATTTTTAACTTCTTAAAAAAAAATCCATATATATTCTGTCTTCAGAATCATTTTTATGTAATATCAAAACCGGTTAAGTACTTTTTTAGCCTGCCAAACATGATCAAAGGCCAATTTCCGTAATCATGGAGAATTAATTATCACTGTTTATTATGGTAAATACTGATACATTTTCTGTTTTTGTATTATACCAAAACACTTTGGTATATTACGCATGTTTTAAAGTTATGTGCAACAGAAATAACTCGTGAATATGTATTCTGCCAAGAAATCTTTCCTCGGGAGAACTACTTAAGGTTGAGATTGTGTTATAGATAAAGATATGCAATTATATAAAACCAATAGAATAACCGTGATTGTTAAATTATTATACACTTAATTATACCCCCGCAACGAAGTTAGGCAGTATACTGGAAAAAGCTTGTCTGTCCGTCTGTCTGTCTGTAGAAAAAGTTTGTCCGGACAACTCCTTCTAAAGTAATGGATCAATTTCAACATGAAATTGTGCATCAAGGTATATATTTTTTTCATTCTGATCCTTGTTTAACAAAGTTATGACCCTTTTTTGAAAAATCCTTGTACAGACAACTCCTCCAAAACTGTCGCGCCAATTTCAACGTAAGTTAATAGTATGGTAGCTGCCCCCTGACATTGTGCATCCAAGTAGTACGTTTTTATTCCGACCCTTTAAAAAGGAGTTATGGTCCTTTGGTGAAAAAAACACTTTGTCTGTCCATAAACTACTAGGCCGATTTCAATGAAAATTCACAGATATGGTAACTACCCCTTTATGTCGTGCACTAGGGAAGTATTTTTTCATTTGACCATTTTTAAAGAGTTTGGCACAGGAAGTATGTCAGTGACCTATTTACTTCAATGATTACTGATGGGAGACTATGGATTGCTTTGTAATGCTTTTCCTTTGTTATCCTTTAGCTTACAGTTCTAGTTATTATTATTTTTTGCCATTAAACAAGATATGAAGGAATATTACACTAGTTTATATCGTTTACTCTGAACAAATAAAGCAAGGAAAGATAAAGCAATGAAAGATATCCTTGTCTGACTCCCCATACATACATTTTATTTTAGCATTTTTTTTTGTGTGCGACCTTTAACAAAGGTCAAGGTTATAAACCTTTACAAAACTTAAATCCATTCCATGAGCAACCTGCTTTCCAAATATCAAGACCTAAGGACCTTTGGTCATGAAGAAACACAAATTAAAGGAAAAGTGGAAAGAAAGCTAAATTCCTTTTTTGGATCAAAAGTGTTCTATGACAAATTTACCGGTTGTCATTTTTTTTGAAATTTATGATATTTTTAAAGATAGCCAACTTTTAAGCAAGTATGAAAATAGAATCGTTTTAGAACTATGTAAATTAACGTGCCAAAAATGGAAATGTTCTCATTAGTTATGAAACTTCATATACTTTTCTGCCTAAATCTTCAATAAAAAGAACAATTCCTTCTTTAAATAGTGTAATATTTGGTACCAAAATAACAGTTGGAATATGTTTCGCACAATGATAATATAATTTTATAGTAATTATGTCATTTAAATGCTCTAGGAGGAATTGTATTACCACACCTTTAACATCCACACAGGTGTAAGTCAATGAGGTCCCATTTATCATAAAATGAATTCTGAAACTAACCATTCCTGATTTAAGCGTCATATACTCATACCTTTTTGGAGTTATCTTGTTTTGGGCAGGGGCCGACGCTAATGTTAAATCTCCATTGACATTGACCCTACCTTTGTCCCCGCGCCTTTGGACTTTTCGATTTATATTTTTCACAATTGTATCTTACAAAAAGAATAATTTTGCTCATTCTCAATTCCAAATAGCAAACCAACACTTAGCCGAAGTTATAACGATATTTTGATATATTGCTTTTTTTCAGACTGGAATAGTAAGTAATCAACTAATTCTTGCATTAGAACCAGAAGCTGCATCGATGCTCTGTAAAAACCTCCCTGCAGTTGAGCTTTTCTCCGCAGACTACACAGACAAAGTTGATACTTTTCGGTCAGGAGCGAAATACATGGTGTTCGATGCTGGAGGTACGTTATTTTTCGTTACTACAAAAATGTGTCAACTTCAATATAACATATTGAACTGGTTGTACGTACGGAAGTAACAATGGTAGATAGTGTCACCACTCAATTTAGAGGCGACCAATGTATGGGCCCCTGTAGAATCGTCGGGTTTTATCCTTGTCTTCTACTTGAAGCAAATAGAAGAAAAATGATCCAATTGCAACACTGGGGATCGAGAAAAGAATTTACCTGTTATAGGCATTTCCAACTGCAGAATTCTGGACACAAATGCGACCAAAATAAACCTACTGACCAATAGCAATATTTGGATCTTTATATTTCTCTCTAATTTCTGTTTCCATGTGTCTTATTTTTGAACATTCGCCAAGGTGAGGAAGGCAATATGTCCTGTCCCGATACATGGATATACCAAAGTCCTTAAATATGGTAGATATTCTATCCCACCGCATGATCGTAGAAGCCGACTAATGTGCCACCCTCCTGTAGAATCGGGTTGGTTTTATCTTTGTCTTCTATTTAGACATCAAGAGAATCGGGGGCTTTCCTCTATGTCTTCTAAGAAGAGGACATGGAAGAGACCAAAATTGATCTGCTGCCCCAAATGCAACACTTGGGATCTATTTCGTTTCCTATCTCTCCTGTTTTCTTTCTTTTCCATTTACTTGTTGTTTCAGTGGGTGTCTCCTAAGGCATCGTCTTCATATGACATTGGCTGTTGCGAGGACGTTTAACCCCAAACAAACAAACAAGTATGCAAACAAGTAATGGATGGATGTTTCCAGTGGAATCCCTCAGGGCAGTGTCCTTGACCCGTCATTATTTGTAATATATATATATAGATATATAAAGAAAACATTGAGAAGTCCTTGTGTTGGAATTAAATATAGATATATATATCAATGACTTACCAGAAACAATAAAAGCGTCAACATTCTTATTTGCTGATGATACAAAAATGTATAATCACAGCGAATAAATGAACCTGCAAGAAGACCAGGACCAGATCCAAATACAGTTATTGGATGTTGAAATTTTACCCGGAATGCAAAGTGCTTTCATTAGGAAAACCTAAAATAATACCGCGTCGCTTTATTTACGCAAAGACACCAATGAATGGCGGATAAAAGTCATTTTGGAAAACGTTAACAAAGAAAAGGATCTCTCGGAGTAATCACAGATAACAAACTTAAATTTAATGATCATATACACGAATCGGTAAACAAAGCAAACAAAGGAGTATGGGAACAATTAAAAGAACGTATGTATATTTAGACGCATCAAGTTGTTGTGCTGTATAAAGCATACGTGAGACCACATCTGGAATACGGAACTAGCATATGTAATACATACCTACAAAAGGACATTAACGAAAGGGAGAGCCATAAAACAGATACCAGGAATGAAATGGATAAGCATTTATTGGGGACAACCAGAATGATTTTATAATCATGAACTCGACAACAATGAACTTATCCACTGCCGGGGCGTCAGCCTAGAGGATGACCATACATATGATTTGGATATATAGGCTTTTGCCTGCGTCCGTATAATATTATTATTCCCTGTTTAACGTTCAGCAATAATGAGAATAGCAACAACTGGTAAAGTCGGCATCAGATCTTCGCCATTGTTAGTCGTAAATGTTGTATAGGTTTGATTTGGTTTTATTAAGTTTAACGTCCTATTAAAAGTTTAGGGTATTTATGGACGTGTCTCCATGTGTTTTGTGTATGTGTGCTTGAGACAGGGTATGTTGGTGTATTTGTCTCCTTGTGATAGCGCGGATCTGATGCCGACTTTATAGTGCTACCTCACCAAAATGTCATGCCGAAGGCACCCATCACAGCAATCCTCCTGGCCATATTATACTGGTAAAAGGTGAACCTTGGCGAACGCTCAACATTAAGCCAGTATTGAGGTACTGCCAAGCAAGGCGCTAGGTAATAAAAGATAGATAGAAGTAGAAAGAAAGACAAAGATCCCAAATCTTACAATTCATGCCGTAGACAACAGCAAGTGCAGGTGCATTCTTTTTTCGATTCCCGACCTGCAGGGGTGTAATGTGTACTTAATAATCAGGTGTAATGTGTTTTTTTATCGCCTCTTATTTTTCATATATATTTCAGAATTTTTTACATGTTTTTTTTAATATTTTGCATAGCATCTCATTTCCATATATATTTTCTATGGCATAGGTGGTACCATAGATATCACGGTACATGAAGTGTTAAAAGGAGGATTTTTGAAAGAAGTCCATGCGGCTAATGGCGGCGACTGGGGAGGGACCAAAGTTGACGAAGCTTTTGAGGAATTCTTGGAGAGTATTGTCGGGAAGGCTGCGTTCCAACACTTCAAGGCTAATGAGTTACCGAGTGTCATAGACCTGCACAGGAATTTTGAGGTAAAAAAAAAGATGTGCACAGGTGAGGATATTGGAACGAAAATGTCGTTATATGTCCCCTGTTCGCTTCTAGAATCATTCAAAGAACACAATCCCGGAAAATCTATAGATGACGCTAGTGCAGTTTATCACTGTTCAACAGAGGTGGAATGGAAGCGGGACAAAGTGCGACTTTCACAAAAGAAAACACTATCTGTGTTTGAACAATCGTTCAAGCAGATCATCGATCACATGTCCGATATCCTCAGCAAACCGGCGATTAAAGATTGTGAGGCCATCCTGATGGTGGGTGGATACTCCGAATGTCCACTTCTCCAGGACGCCATCAGAACCGTCGCCGGAGACATCCGTCTGATCGTTCCTAGTGATGCGAGCCTGGCCGTACTGAAGGGAGCCGTGATCAACGGACACTGTCCGGACACTGTGTCAGAGCGGGTATGTAAATACACATACGGAACAGGTTGCAGGCAGATGTTTATAAGAGGAGTACACAGAGTAGATTATCTTGTATTAACTGAAAGAGGGGAAATAAGGTGTGAAAATTGTTTTTCATCATTTGTCAAAAAAGGCACACACGTCAAGATTGGTACATCTTCGTTTACTAATACTTTCAGTGTGGCTACCTCAGGTCAAACAGGTATGTGTGTTGAACTGTATGTCTCAACGTCTGTTAACCCATTGTATAGCACAGAGGCAAGTTGCCAGAAGATAGGAGCAATCACGTTGGATATGCCTGATACATCGTTGGGTCTTGACAGAGGAGCATGTGTAACGATGTATTTCGGGGGATCAGAGGTCGAACTCAAAGCCGTTGACAAACATACCGGAAATGAGATACGAGGCTGTTTTGATCTTCTCGGATAGTATTATGTTCTTCGGGGTTTAGCTGCGGATGAATTAATGTGTTTAATTTTGTAGTGCCCTCCGTTTTATTTATATTTCGATTTCGAGGGCATTCCATTCATTTTATATTATATCAGTGGAGATGACATTGTAACCAAGGGTTGATCTAAAGCCCAAAAGCGTTTACCAGTTCTCCCCTCACACAAGGCAATTCTAAACAAACACATATTTATGTTTATTTGATCATTGTGCTGTTATATGGAAAACAATAGGACAGTTTTAAACAACATTGCATAAAATATCCATTATAAACTGAAAAAGTAGAAATTTTCACGGTATGGCTCTTCAAACGAATCGCGGTGTTAAACGTTCTTGTGACGGCAATGATTCTAAACCTATATAATTGTTAGCTACATAATCCACAAGTAACTATTTGCATGTAGATATTTTCGCACTCATTTACTCAACGCGACAAACGCGATAATGTCCACACCGCGAAAATTTCCACTTTTACAGTATGTAGTTTTATTAAGTGGTATATATATACGTAGAGATTAAATACATTATTTTTTAATGTTTTTGTACACGACAAATATGTTATGTGTTTAGTGTTACTGTTCATCAGACAATGTGGTATCTGGTCATTTTGAAAAGCGCAGATGCAGTATGTCGGTGAGATCAAACGCCAGACTTTTCAACATGCCGAGACCTACATGAATGGCCAAGCATGCTGTTCTTATTTTCCACTAACAAACTTGAGTAACCAGTGTTGACAATGAACGATACCTAATAAACCATATACGTGTTGTTATTTCAGATATTATATATTTACATAGAGAATATTAAATGGTAAAATCCATATCACATGCCATATCAGCCCGAGGACCACATATCAAACCGAGGGCTGGAAACTTGCTTTGGCATTGATCATATACTTCAACACTGAAAGGTAAATTCAACACAAATTCAATCAAACAAAAACTTAATACATGACATCTCAGTATAGCTCGGGTTGTTGTGCCGCAGGTTGTTTTTTCTTCTCTGTCTCGAGACAGATTGTTCGTGTTATTAAGATCATCAAGATCCAGTATCCAATTAGCCAGTGAATTTAGAATTATGTCACCTTCAGTATTTTTTACCTGACCTCATCAGTGACCTTCGTATCTGATGTAAACAAATCAGTGGTAGTCTATGCGCATATAACTCTAGAGGTGTTCTGCACCTGTAGAGTTCCGAAAGTCGTGATATCCATTTTTATGCATTTCCTGTCTAATATGTGATATGCATTTCCCAACCGCCGGTCTGATATGGGTCACGTGAATTTGCAGCATATAGTTCTCAGTATATGACAAACGCTAGTATCATTGTCTACTGTTATACCTAATTAAGTATCGTTTATCATTGTCTACTGTTATACCTAATTAAGTATCGTTTATCATTGTCTACTGTTACCCTAATTAAGTATCGTTTATCATTGTCTACTGTTATACCTAATTAATCGTTTATCATTGTCTACTGTTATACCTAATTATGTATCGTTTATCATTGTCTACTGTTTACCTAATTAAGTATCGTTTATCATTGTCTACTGTTTTACCTAATTAAGTATCGTTTATCATTGTCTACTGTAATACCTAATTAAGTATCGTCTATCATTGTCTACTGTTACCCTAATTAAGTATCGTTTATCATTGTCTACTGTAATACCTAATTA
>NW_018407089.1:643806-704344 GCF_002113885.1 Mizuhopecten yessoensis
TTCTACTGTTATACCTAATTGCATTAGAACCAGAAGCTGCCTCAATTCTCTGTAAAAACCTCCCTGCAGTTCTGCTTTTATCTGAAGACTGCACAGGGAAAGTTGATAATTTCCGGTCAGGAGCGAAATATATGGTGTTCGATGCTGGAGGTATGGTATTTTTCTGTAATACAATAAGTTTGTCAGCTTTAATATAACATTTTTTAAAGGTTGTATAGTGTATGAAATAAGAAGTGACCAATGAGGAGCCTGTTTAAAATCGATGATTTTCTTTCATGTCTGTTGCTTTGAAAACATCACTTTAAGGATCGAGAAAACAATTTACCTGCTATGTATTTGTAGCGTAGGTTCCAAATATCAACTCAAACGCCGTTCAAATTATATGATCAGCTGTATTAGTTAATTGTCGATGACAAATAAACATATATAATCACTCACACTATAACATACTGGATACACGATGATGAAATATGACAATGAAGATCAAGTTTAAATTATATATCATACTTATACACATCAATACTTACCAGGAACATCAATAGTAAGGAATGGAATGGATCTAGCTCTCGACGGTTCCGTGTTACCGTCGAGAGGCAAAATCAGAGTGAAGTAGGAAGACGGTGTTGACTGAGATATGGACGGGTGGTCCGTGCTCATACATACATTATATAACACTGGCAAAATTATTTGAATAATGTATTTGAATACCTGGATATACTCAAGGTCACAGGGGTCAAATACGTTAAAACATTAAACGACTTCCTCTGAATAACCATTAGGCTCAGAATGTTGATATTGGGCCAGTGGCATGCATAGATGTAGGGCTACCAAATTTGTTTAAATGAATTACTTTGACTTATATTTAAGGTCACAAGGGTCAAATATGCTGAAGTATCTTCAAAAGATATCTCAGTATCCATAAGGCCCAGAATATCGATATTTGGCCATTAACATGCCTGGATGAAGGGACTATTTATTTGTTCAAATAAATGACCTTGACTCAAATTCAAGGTCACAGGGGTCAAATATATTTGGAAATCTTTAATGGACTTCTTCTGAATAACCAAAAGGCCCAGGATAGTTATATTTTGCCCGTAACATGCTGGTATAAAAGATTACTAAATTTGTTCAAGTGAAAGACCTTGACTTATATCCAAGGTCAAGGAAGTCAAATATGTTATAGATTTTAAACCACTTTTTCTGAATAACCAAAAGGACCAGTCTGATTATATTTGACCAGTCACATATTGGCATCACGGGTTACTAAGTTTGTTCAAATGAATGACATTGACTTATATTCAAGATCACAATCAATTAGGTTTCATCTTTAAACGACTTCTGAAAAACTGTAAGGACCATAATGTTGATTTTTGTCTAGTAGGATTCTCGAATGAAAGGTTATGATTTGTGTTCCAAATAATGACCTTGACTTTATTGTCAAGGTTGCAGGAGTCAAATATGCTTTTAACCTTCTGAATAACAAAAAGGCAGAAATATTGGTCAAATGTGTATAAGCTTTTAAATGACCTTATCCCAATAAACAAATGATAAAGGGTGCTGGTATTTGGCAAGTTGCATTCTTAGATGTAGGGCTATACAATTTGTTCGACTTTCAAAGTCAGAGGTGTCAAATGTGTTTCAAACTTTTAAGAGGTTGTTTTAAATGATCATAGTCATAAATACAGATATTTTGCATGAAGCTTTATTTTGTACACGCTTAAGGTTACAAGTACGAGATTAACACCAAACTAGCTATGCAGGCCCATTTGGCATCTTGACTTTATATCTAATGCATCATTTTTAAATGATAGATTTTTATTTCGCCAAGCTTATGATTTTCATATATATTTTTGTCATAGGTGGAACCATAGATATTACGATACATGAAGCATTAAAGGGAGGATTTTTAANCTTTTAACCTTCTGAATAACAAAAAGGCAGAAATATTGGTCAAATGTGTATAAGCTTTTAAATGACCTTATCCCAATAAACAAATGATAAAGGGTGCTGGTATTTGGCAAGTTGCATTCTTAGATGTAGGGCTATACAATTTGTTCGACTTTCAAAGTCAGAGGTGTCAAATGTGTTTCAAACTTTTAAGAGGTTGTTTTAAATGATCATAGTCATAAATACAGATATTTTGCATGAAGCTTTATTTTGTACACGCTTAAGGTTACAAGTACGAGATTAACACCAAACTAGCTATGCAGGCCCATTTGGCATCTTGACTTTATATCTAATGCATCATTTTTAAATGATAGATTTTTATTTCGCCAAGCTTATGATTTTCATATATATTTTTGTCATAGGTGGAACCATAGATATTACGATACATGAAGCATTAAAGGGAGGATTTTTAAAAGAAATCCACGCAGCTAATGGCGGGGACTGGGGAGGGACAAAGGTGGACGAAGCTTTAGAGGAATTCTTGGAGAGTATTGTTGGGAAGGCTGCGTTCCATCACTTCAAGGCTAATGATATACCGAGTGTCATAGACCTGCACAGGAATTTTGAGGTAAAAAAGAAGACGTTCAAAAGTAAGGATGCTGGAAAACAAACAACGTTAACTTCCCCTGTTCGCTTCTAGAATCATTCCGAGAGTACAACCCAGGAAAATCAAAAGCTGACGCTATTGGAGTAAGTCACTGTTTTACAGACGTGGAATGGAAGCTGGACACCAAAATGCGACTTTCACAAAAGAAAACGCTAACATTGTTTGAACAATCGTTCAAGCACATTACCGATCACATGTCCGATATCCTCAGCAAACCGGAGGTTAAAGATTGTAAAGTTATCCTGATGGTAGGTGGCTACTCCGAATGTCCACTTCTCAAGGACGCCATCAGAACCGTCGCCGCAGACATCCGTCTGATCGTCCCTAGTGACGCGAGCCTGGCCGTGCTGAAGGGAGCCGTGATCAACGGACACTGTCCAGACACTGTGTCAGAGCGGATATGTAAATACACATACGGAATAGATTGCAGGCAGATCTTTTTAGAAGGAGTACACAGAGAAGATTATCGTGTAATAGATGAAAGTGGAGAAATATGTTGTGAAAACAGTTTTTCATCACTTGTCAAAAAGGGCACACATATAAAGATTGGTACATCTTCGTTTACTGATAGTTTAGTGTGGCTACCTTAGGTCAAACAGGTATGTGTTTTGAACTGTATGCCTCAACGTCTCTTGACCCATTGTATATCACAGAGGCAAGTTGCCAGAAGATAGGAGCAATCACGTTGGATATACTTGATACATCGTTGGGTTTTGACAGAGGAGCAAGTGTAACGATGTATTTCGGGGGATCAGAGATAGAAGTCAAAGCCGTTGACAAACATACCGGAAATGAGATACGAGCCTGTTTTGATTTCCTCGGATAGTGTTTCGGGGTTCGTCTGCAAATAAGTTAATGTGATAAATGTTGTGGCGCCCCCGTTTTGTGTACAATTCGACTTCCATCAATTCTACATGTACCAGTTCTCCCTCCCTGATAACTGTGTGGCTGATTGATAATATGATTACCTAACGAGACAATAAAAAAGCATACCGCCCTCACGTGCACGCGTTTCCTCGGTGATATTTCCCTTATTCGGCGCATTTCTAGAAAACAAACTGTGTCAGAGCGGATATGTTAATACACATACGGAACCGATTCCAGGATATTTTTCAAAGAAGGAGTACACATAAAAGATTGTCGTATAACAGATGAAAGAGGGGAAGCTAGGTGTAACATCTTTTTTTCACCATTTGTCAAAAAGAGCACACATATTAAGATTGGTACAACTTCGTTTACTCGAACGTACAGTGTGGCTACTTCAGATCAAACACGTATACGTTTTGGACTGCATATCTCACCGTCTGTTGACTCAATGTATATCACATACGCAAATTGTGAAAAGATGGGAGAAATCACGTTGGAGATGCCTGATACAAGATTAGGTTTTGACAGAAGAGCACATGTAACGATGTATTTCGGGGGATCAGAGATAGAAGTCAAAGCCGTTGATAACCATACTGGAAATCAGATACGAGCCTGTTTTGATTTTCTCGGATAGTATTATTCGGGATTTGGCTGTGGATGAATGAATGTGTTAAAGTTTGTAGTGCCCTCCGTTTTATGTATATTTCGACGTCGAGAGCATTCCATCCATTTTATATTATATCAGTGGGGATGACAAGGGTTGATCCAAAACCCACAAGCGTTTACCGGTTCCCCCATCATACAAGGCAATTCCATACATATATATAAGTATTTTATCATCATTATGGTAACAATAATTCTGAACTCTTTATTATTGTAAGCTTATTACACCTGCAGTTACCCACTGCATGTATCATAAGAGGCGATTAATGTTTGGAACCTCCTGCAGAATTAAGTATTTGCTTTTGTGGCCTCTACTTGGGACACAAAAATGACCAAAATAAATCCCCTTGCGATATTTTGGATTTTTATATGTCCAACTATTTCAAACTACCTTTAATTTCCTAGCGCCTTGCTTGGCAACACCTAACTTTTGGCCTTCATGTTGAGCGTTCGCCCAGATGAAGAAGGCAATGGGTTCAGTCCTCTGGCCGCGACACACTGAAGTCCGTAAAAATGGTAGTTGTTATTCCCTGCGGAACGTTCAGCTTTTAGGGGAATCGCAACAACTGTTGTCAGTATAAGGTGACCGGGCGGAATGTGGTGAGGGTGCCTTCGGCATGGTATTTCCGTATATCACTATAGGGACCGCAGAGCCAAATGATTGTCCATAGACGATAGTGTTAACGTTTACCACTGTCCTGGTTAAATGGGGTTATCCACACTGGTTTACCTGCCCTCATTTTGAAGAATATCATCTCACACAACTGTAAATAAAATATTTGAAAATTCTGCCAATTTGAACTTTTTTTTATATGGGGGCCGCCATCTTGTATTGAATTCGGCACCAAAAATCGACTAAAATTTACAACAAATTACACACTTAATAAACTCACCCAGACAAAAGCAGACTTGACTTTTTTGATGCATATTACATCTATATATATTGCTCAACCCACACATAAATCTTTTGAAACTTCTGCCACCTAAATATCTACCCAGGAGGCCCCGAGGCATTCACCTTCATATTAAATCTTCTGCCCAAAAGGGAAAAACCCACAATCTATTTTTGATTTGGTTCCGTGGTCCCTATAGGAAACACATATTTTTCAAATTTACCATTTTTGGAAACAGTCAGGACCATAGGGTATGATACCAAAATGGGAAGTGGCTGGCTCAATGGCTTGGGCTGATATGTCAAGTATTCTACTGGTACTGAAGATGGAGATGAAGAAAAGACAATGAAAATGTAAACTTACATATTTTAATAAACATTATACAAAGACTTATGGTTTTGAGTTTTTATTAAAGTACAGGTACTGTACTACTCGGAAATATAAACAAATAACATATTGTCTGAAGATCAGGGGAGATTTTAAGACCTATACCCCCTTAATTTCTGACTTTTTGTAAAACATTCAAGACACCAGCAATTATTTAGAGAAAAGAGCCAAAAACAGACACAAAAGTAAAAATAACTGAACAAACAGTACAACACCACAATGATAGGATTACATAATGTTTACATAACACCAACTGAGATGAAAGACAGTGAAGGGAGAGGGCTGCTCAAGGTGTAAGGGAGGTAATCGTGAAGTGTTACCAATGTGTGTATTGTGAGTACAGGACCAAACCAATAGTGTGTGCAGGGAAGAAAAGAAATAATAAGAAAACAGACAACGTATACGTACCAAGTGATTTCAAGGTCAGCGGTGGAGAGGCCACTGTGTCAAAAATTCTGATTGAGAAAGTTAAGGCCTGTCTCCGTGACTCCTTGTTGGAAATGACCCTGATGAACCTGTCGACCCAAAAGGTAGAATCTGTGGAACAGACGGCTGAAACAGTCTCTCCCATCACGTGTAAACTTTACTCGTAACTTTTCAGGGAGAGCTCATAGGGCGGTGTATCCTGTGAACCATGGACCGGGGACTGCTATTAAAGAACTGTGTAGTAGGGTTGGGTCTCCAATCACTGCTGGGAGCTCTGTGTCCAAGGACCTAGATAAAGAACAAAAAAGACATCATTGTGGTGTAAAATTAAAAAGAGAAATAAGAAGAAATTTATGTGTAAGACAGGGTTATGATTGAGAAAAAGAAATGAAACATTAAAATATTGAGAACTTAAAAAAAGGTCTTTTTTATTCTTTAATATATATCTTACAAGAAAGACAGACAGACAGACAGACAGACAGACAGACACACACACACACACACACACAGAAAGAAAGATAAATAAGTAAATGGATTATTAATAAAAAAAAATATCGGTTCATATCAGAGATGACTGACCTCCAAAATCATGACGTCACAATCCCTCCTCGGGAAATCCTCCTTCAGCAATCTATAATGTACCATCAGTGACAGTCTGAGAACTCTGTGTTGTTCTGTGTCAATTTGGCCATCTAACCACAATACGCCCATATCCTCCCTGGTCCATTGGCCCCCTCCACGCTTTAAATGGGTGTATATTTCCATCATATTATCCTCCTGCAGCTAATTTTCCCTCTTAATTCTGCCAAAACACATCCATGATTAGATTTGCAACCAGAAATATGCTGGTGGGTCCCATCATCTGGTTTCCAGGGACGTTTGAATGGTGTAAAACGTCATATTCTGCATCTTTCTATAGGGACCGCAGAACCAAATGATTTTCCATAGACGTTTACCACTGTCCTGGTTCAATGGGGTTATCCACACTGGTTTACCTGCCCTCATTTTGAAGAATATCATCTCACACAACTGTAAATAAAATATTTAAAAATTCTGCCAATTTGAACTTTTTGTACGTGGGGGCCGCCATCTTGTATTGAATTCGGCACCAAAAATCGACTAAAATTTACAACAAATTACACACTTAATAAACTCACCAAGACAAGAGCAGACTTGATTTTTTTTTTAAAAATTATGCATATTACATCTATATATATTGCTCAACCCACACATAAATCTTTTGAAACTTCTGCCACCTAAATATCAAACCAGCAGGCCCCGAGGCATTCACCTTCCTATTAAATCTTCTGCCCAAAAGGGAAAAAACACAATCTATTTTTGATTTGGTTCCGTGGTCCCTATAAAGTCGGCGCCATATCTGTGCTATCACAAGGAGGTAAATACAACATATACCTTGTTTCCGCTACACATGCATGAATACACAACACATATGGAGGCACGTCCTTAAATGACCGTTGCTGTCGATATGACGTTCAACCCTGAACAACTAATCTAACAAACCTTCGTCTCCTATTTCCTTGCTTGGCGCTACCTCACTTTGGCTATTATTTGGAGTGTTCGGCTAAATGGGGCACATAGAACCCGAGGGCATCAATATTAGTATTTGGTATTCCCTGCTTAGCATTCAGCGTATAGGAGAATGCCTGTGATTGGTTACCAATTTTTCAGTATAATGGTATGCTGACTACGGCGTGGTTCTGTATTTTATTGAGGTAGCACTCTTAAATAGGCATCATACAAATGTATTACAGT
Source organism: Mizuhopecten yessoensis (assembly GCF_002113885.1). Lineage (NCBI taxonomy): Eukaryota > Metazoa > Mollusca > Bivalvia > Pectinida > Pectinidae > Mizuhopecten > Mizuhopecten yessoensis. The sequence goes on from NW_018407089.1 coordinate 651,370, forward strand.
CATGGTGGCACGTCATTTGGTGACCTTATATGCTCATAGAGCGTTTAATTACCTATAATGTTAATAGGATGCTGAACCTTATAAAAACCTAACCATACTGCTGTAAGTAGAAATTCCTACATTTTAGATTTCTTTTTGACGGTAACATGCCACATGTACACATACTAGATTGTAAAATAGACTGCTGGACTGTGTATCTATCAATTCTACAATCTCGGTTATCAAATGAGGTAAAATATGATCAACCTCAAATCGTATTTAAAACTGATGAAAAACAAAAATCCAACACACCTCATTTACTATTTTTTCGTCGCATAAACATGAGATCCTATGACTTAATATAAATTAGCAAACATCGACATTAGAGTATTAAACATTTACTTCAACATCAAATAACTACATTTTTCTTTGAATAATTCTTCGATTTTAATTTTTAGTTTTTGGTTTTTATTAAGGATGTCATAACTTGAATTATATATAGTGCTAACACAATCCACTTGCTTTAAAGTTTGTTCAAGCATACGCTCTGTATTGTTCAAGAGAAAAGCTAAAAAGTTACATAACAAATTGACTGAATATTTAAATTTCTGTAATTTGAATTTATTGTAATGGGAACCATAATTAAAATGCACATATCCATTGTTTGATTACAGTATTTGGAAACTGATTGAAAATTAAACTGGTTCGAAGATAAGGATTATTTATGTGGTGGATTCAGAACCAGAAAAAGGAAACCGTCCGAGGACATTTGCCTTCTATTCTCTTACTTTTTACGGAGTGCAATATTTTTGTAATTAACCCCAAAGTTATTTTAGTATGGAGCTTAAGGGCAATTTCCTGTTGGTTGCCGCCATTGATTTTGGAACTACGTACACTGGTTATGCCTATTCAACTCGAAAAGAATTCCAGACCGATCCTCTGAAAATTAACATGATGACGTGGAATGCGGGATCAGGAGGACTTGTGTCTCAGAAAACATCCACCTGCGTTCTATTTAAGCCAGATGAGACATTTCATTCCTTCGGATATAAGGCTGAAGATAACTATACCGAGCAGGTACTGGATGGTGACTACGAAGACTGGTTTTTCTTCCGCCGCTGTACAAAGAACGTGTAAGTTGCCATTTAGATAATCGAATTTCCGCCTTATTATACGAATATTCTTAAAAGTCAACAAGTTTCATTGCTGTATTTCCTTTCAAGTCAGCTTCCTGAAGGGGTAGTTATCGTATGCCATGGCGCGGCGTCTGTCGTTCGTCAATTGTTTCTTTAATGAAGAATGAAAAGGCCTAGAGTCATTGTATTATGCTTAATGGTTCCTTGGTAAGAGCCACAACGGCTAGATGGGGTTTGGTCCAAATGAGGAAAATGGTTCAAAGTTAAAAAAATCTTCTTCACCAGACTCCGATGTTTTACGACCAAATACTCTTCATAGAGTGAAAGGTCCTTAGGTGCATTATCTTAATTGTAAATTTCATTATCCTTCTTGTCATCTGCTCTTCCTTTTTTCATGGAAAGAAAGCTCCTTAGGTGCATTATCTAAATTGTAAATCTCATTATCCTCCTGGTTATCTGTTTTCCCCTAGGGAGAGGGTAACGTTTACTCTAGTTTATGTAGGTAAATAACACTTTTGGTATATTTTGTCTTATCTCGGCAAGAAATTAATAAAACATGGTTTGAATAATTATGCTGCAATGGCAATTACACGGTAGCGGTGGGTCCATAAAGGGGAAAAAGCTGATATTTCATTTAATAGATGGAAATGCCCTTTGGTATAGAAGTTGTTAATTTTTATTACCATTTGGCCATCTGTTCTCCTTGGTTTATATAGGGAAAAACACTTCTAACTATAAATTGTCCATTTTCAGCAAGAAATAGTTCAAACTTTGTTGGAATTGGAGTTATAATGAAATTGAAATACAAAAGAATCGGAAAAAAATATCCTGAACTATCCCAGGGGTTAACCAGAGGAAAATTGTCTAAATAACAATAGATGTTATTATTTTAAATAACGAAATAATTTCTTCAAAAAGATTTTAAAGTTTTATCCTTTGGTGACATGACAAGTATTGTATTTCACTTTTTTTACCTGTTGATTTCCACATCACATCTCAACAATAAAATTGAGTTACCGGTACCTTTAACATAACTCAGCTGGCCGCTAAGGCCATTGGGCCTCTTGTTTCATTTATGATAGAGAGGTATTTGAAATGGCCAAGTTCGTGATGTGTCAAGAATCAATAACTCAGTATTAAACAAAAGGAAAGTGTGTAGTGAATATGCGTTTTATGAACATTTATTCAAATGAGTAAAGTTGTAGATTTCAACTGAAAATATAAATCAAAAAGGAAATTTTTGAGAAAACAAAACACTTTCAATTAATCTTTAAGTGGCGATTGAATATCTGTATTTTTTTAATTTTTTTTTATGTTTTCATCAACAAAAATATCATTATTTTTTTTAGCCCATTTCGAAAACAGCAAATTATATTTGTGATTTACCTGACCCCTTTTGGTACCCGTAAAACCCACTTTGGTTAAACATTTGCTTTAGTTTTTGCGCATGTAATACAGTATGGTATCTATGGAAAAAATACAGAGGTTAAAATTCGGATTTACTGGGGCCCATACACGGGCATTATAGACGCTCATCCTTTGACAAACAAAATGTTCATTGTAAAACCTTGATGATACAACCATTACATATCATTATATTTCAGATAAACAAAAACCTAATGTTGAGAACATCAGATGGAAAGGAAATGTCAGCAATCAAAGTTATATCAGCTGTGATAGGCTACCTGAAGGGACATTTGATGGAAACGATAAAGACTCAGGGAGTCGATGTCTCCGAGTCGGATATCAGATGGGTAGTCACTGTACCCACCATATGGAGTGACGCAGCGAAACAGATGATGCGAGAGGCAGTTGAAAGGGTAAGACACGATGTTGATTGTGTATATGATATAAAAAAGCCTAATTTGTGTAAGACATTCTCGGTATAATAGGTTGTTATATCGATCATCCCTACAACCTCAGTCGAAAGTGTTTGGGCGCACAGATCGAGAATGAAAACAATAAGCCCAACACGCCTTAAAGCTCGCACGAATTACATGGATTAAGAACCAATAACTTCGACTGTTTTTGAGAGAGAGGCGGTGGAAAAATCTCGGCAAAGTTTGCACTATTCTAATGTGAAAGGTTATCCAAAAAACTACCATTTCGGAGATAATCGACAATCTAAGCCGTGTGATTTGTCTTTTACCACTTTACCTTTGACAAAAATAATATACAAGTAATATACCCAGTAAATCAATATGTATATACTAAAAGCAACTTTAATGTTTTGTGATAATTGGAAGTTACGGTTTTGTCATATAAGTTTTGTCCGATTGCATGTTTGCCCCACGCCTTTGCACTTTTTTATTTGTTTATTTTTCACATGTTTATCTTACAGAAGTACATTTTCTCTCATTCTCAAATTGCAAACCAAACACTTAGTAATCATTCTCACAAATCATCCGTCATTTTCTACAAACCAAATACCTGAAATTGGTACATACTGGTGTTTCAAATATTCAAATGGTTGACAGTAAGGACCGTTTAGTCCGTGGTCTTTATAGTTTGACCGGATAGAATGTTATGCTACTTTGTCAAGGTTTCGACATTTCCGTGAGAAAGCACATTAAATGTCACATTGTGTGATGAATGCATATATCGTAATCCTACCTTCGCTGATTTCCTATGTTATTCAGGATATATACATTGTTGTTAATCATTTGTGGTATGTCTCCGTAATTCACACGCTTAGAAGACCGAAGGGACTTGATTGTTTCCATGTCAGAGGATGAGGCTATCGAGTCCTCTGACAGTGAGGTTGTTGAGAAAGACAATGAGGAACTGCTATCTGGGAGGATCGTTAAAAAGATAACGCAGCCTTCGTTGCCAGTCTCTTTGAAACGTACAAGGATGACTGGTGCATCCCCAACGACCAGATACACATGTGGTGACAAGTCAATTGAGGTTGCTGAATTCAATGACTTTCTCAATTTATGGCTTTGCTGTTCGAGGAGCCAGTAGGCAAGAAAGAAGAGTTGAAAGATCAAAGTTCAGTGTCGAATCATACTGTATATTTTCAGTGATGTCATTACATCTTTGCGAGTTCTGTATCAGAGTTGATTTAGTTCTTTAACGCGAGAACGCGTTGTTCTCGGAGACGTGGGTAATGTGATGAATGTATATATCGTAATCCTACCGTCGCTGTTTTCGTATGTTATTCAGGTTATGTACATTGATCTGTTGGCGTTAATCATTTGTGTTATGTCTCAGTTATATACACGCTTAGAAGGTAGATAGATTTAGAGGTACAATTAAAACGTACCGTTGATTATTCATCACTCACCGCTAGGTGTCCCTAAGATACCAAGAAGGTATACATAGGCATAAACCAGCAGCAATCGGTCTAGTTCTGTTCTGATCTCGGCGTGTTGAAAGCAGCAATAGATCATAAGTAATGTAAATGAGACTGGCTTTGTGTTGGAAAGATAGAAGTGACTGAATAAGTCTTGCCTTGTTCCACGCACTGCCGTGGTAGATATAACTAATAAACGATTGAGAGCTGTAGCGATATGCTGTTAGACAGAAGGTGTCGCGGTGCATAGACTGTGCAGTGCTAGTCATAACTAAGGTAGTCGCGACCAGGCTAGTCGTGACCAGGGTAATCGTGACTAGGCGTAGTAGGGGAGTCTGACTAGGCATAGTTGATAGAGCTAGTCGTGACTAGTGGTAGTCGTTGGTGTAGAGTGCCGTATATTAATCCATAGTGGATATAAGCCTGTCGTGCCTCAGCGCGACAAGTAGGTGTAGTGCCTGGATTGTACGGTAGTGTGTGTAGTTTGTTGTTATCTTGAATACAGAACAGAGAGCTTTGGTTATAGTTTTAGGGTGTCGCACAGTAATTGTTTTGTTCATATCATGTATTTAGCATTAGGTATGCTGGCTACAAGGTAGTATTACATATTTGTATATATTTGGAACTGTAGTATAGTTATAATAAGTAACAAAATTGAAGTTATAACGATATATTGATTTCGTCAATACCATATTACTTATTGGATATTGCTCGTTTCAGACTGGAATAGCAAGGAATCAACTAATTCTTGCATTAGAACCAGAAGCTGCATCAATGCTCTGTAAAAACCTCCCTGAAGTTCTGCTTTTATATGAACACTGCACAGACAAAGTTGATACTTTCCGGTCAGGAGCGAAATACATGGTGTTCGATGCTGGAGGTATGCTTTTTTCTATAATACAAACGTTTGTCAGCTTCAATATTTTATATTTAACTGGTTGAACTTAGAGGATTTTGGCCACGATTTTTCATAATTTCATATGTTACGGTCATGTAATGCAATGATACGTTTAGTCACCCAGGCCCCGTCTCTCTTAGTACTCAGATGATGGACAGGCCTGGTGACGCCCATCTATATCAGCCTAGTGAATATGCATATTTTGAACCTGATACGAGTAATGTGTGACGTCACAGTAGCACAACTTCGCCGATATCCTGTCCAATACGTGTAACCATTCCGGCACGCTCTTTCCATATCTACATATTATCTACATACATGTGCAAGTAATGACATCAACCAATATATGGTGTATTGGTAAAGTAATCAATCGACAAATAAAGGCATCATTAACATTCTTATCTTAAGTTATACATTAAAGCCTGAATCATGGAAATTTAGTTCCGGGCCTGCATCAACTTCATTCAATGAAGCTAAGCGAAAGTAATACCTGTGAATTAAAAGGTATGCTAACTACCTGTAGGTCTAACTCCTTAATACCAAAGCTTACGATACCTTCCTGTGATTTAATAGGTGAATCAATTACATTGAGGTGTAACCTGTGAATGTCATGGCCAAAATGTATGCCGATCCTCCAATTAACACAGCTAGTATAGTGTACAAGCGCGTTCTTTTTGTATCCCAAACAAAATTATGATGAGAGAATTAAAGTCTTTCAGCAGCGTTAAACTGAATTATACATGCGTTTTTTACCTTAGGCTAGTAACCTTGACCGCAAACTGCTAATTTCACACTAATGTACTTGCATGTAATGGATATTAAGCTAAATAAACAAAAAAATATAAAAGTGGTTAAGGGCAATTTGAATTTTGTTTCCTGATTTCAGCCGACATGTAAAGCAATATTTCAATGAAACAAATATTTTTAACATTTGTCCGTGACAGTGACAGTTCCTGATACTAGACATAAATTGGTTGTTCACACATGTGCGTAAACAGTTTAACTGTAATGCCCGATGTATTTTATTTAATATGATTTACGTTCGGTACTATGACAAAAACAAATTGAATGAAAGTGTATACGGTCCATGTCTACGTGCTCTTAAATTGGTCGAGATTTGTATGAAGTATTTAGTTCATTCCTAGAAACACACTGTCATACGTGTCCATTGAAACAAAAAGAAAATATAAAGGTGGTTGTAGCTCCGATTCTTTAGCTACTGTTTTATGGACGCGTGACCCTAACCTGCCACTATGATGTCACAAGTGCCACGTCTCCTGCTAGCTCATTGAAATGATCACCAGTAAGAAGCGGTCATCTTTGATTGTTTACATCTAAGAAACGGGACACGTCTGAACGCTGATGGATAAAGTGTTATTTATTCAAGTCTGTTACAGATCCGCTTATTTTTACAAAAAGCAAAAAATATCTTGGCCAAAATACTTTAAGGAAGTGAAAATTCTATATAGAAGCACTGTGTATTTACACTTCTGTAGGTTGTTACCTGAATAATCGTTAGAGGCGGGATAGGGATATCCAACAGCAAAATTGGGATTCTGACCCGATGCCTGGATATACAAAATTGTTGGTATTACCTACTTAGCGTTCAGTCCTTATGAAAATGGCAAAATAGTATTATTTGATAAAAAGCGGAATGCTGTGCTGGATGCCTCACAATGACATTGACAGATCCGCGCTATCGTTAGTCGTTAGTGCTTAAATGTTACATAATTATAGTATGACGAAGCAATATAATGTAGATCCTGATCACTTATACACAGTTTTCCTTTATCTCCTCTTATTAAGTCCCCAAAATAAAGTGGGGGACTTATTTTTTTTACTCTTCTTTTTCTTCTTCTTCTTCTTCTTCTTCTTCTTCTTCTTCTTCTTCTTCTTCTTCTTCTTCTGCCGCCGTAAAAGTCCACATGACGATAACTGGCCAATTACATGCGGAAATAAATGGCTACCAAGTTTGTTCAAATCAGTGACCTTGTCTTATGTAAAAGTCCACAGGGGTCAAATAAGTTTTTAATATTTAAATTACTTATGAATAACCAACAGGCCTAGTGTGTAGATATTTATCAAGTATTATGCTAGTATAAAGGGCTATCAAATGTGATCAAATGCATATGCTTGACCTTTATTCAAGATCACAGGTGTCAAATATATTTCAAAACTTGAAACAAGTTCGTCTGAATTAACAAAATGCCAAGGATGTTAATATTAAGCTATTGACATGTTATTTCCTCTGATAAATTGTCCATAGTGATGATATTTTGCCAGTTGCATGTTTGGATGAAGGAACTTCGTTCAAATGAATGACCTTGACTTATTTTTAATGACCACTTTTGAGGTTGCAAGAGTGAGATTAATACCATGTGAGCGATACAGGTCAAATTGATCTCTTGTTCATTTTGCATAGCATTTGATTTCATATATATTTTCTATGGCATAGGTGGTACCATAGATATCACGGTACATGAAGTGCTGAAGGGAGGATTTTTGAAAGAAATCTACGCAGCAAATGGCGGAGACTGGGGAGGGACCAAGGTGGACGAAGCTTTCGAGGAATTCATGGAGAGTATTGTTGGGAAGGCAGCGTTCCAACACTTCAAGGATAATGATATACCGAGTGCCATAGACCTTCAACGGTATTTTGAGGTAAAAAAGAAGACCTTCACAGGTGAAGATATTGGAACGAAAACAACGTTAATTGTTCCATGTTCGCTTTTAAAATCATTCAGAAAGTACAACCGAGGAAAACAAATTGCTGACGCCATTGAAGTTTATCACTGTTCAACAGACGTGGAATGGAAGCGGGACAAAGTGCGACTTTCACAAAAGAAAACGCTTACTTTGTTTGAACAATCGTTCAAGCACATCACTGAACACGTTTGCGAAATCCTCAGTAAACCGGAGGTTAAGGATTGTGAGGCTATCCTGATGGTGGGTGGCTACTCCGAATGTTCACTTCTCCAGGACGCCATCAGAACCATCGCCGGAGGCATCCGTCTGATCGTCCCTAGTGATGCGAACCTAGCAGTACTAAAGGGAGCTGTGATCAACGGTCACTGTCCGGACACTGTGTCAGAACGGATATGTAAATACACATACGGAACAGATTCCAGGAAGCGTTTCAAAGAAGGAGTACACAGAAAAGATTATCGTGTAATAGATGAAAGTGGAGAAATCTGTTGTAAAAACAGTTTTTCATCACTTGTCAAAAAGGGCACACACATAAACATTGGTACATCTTCGTTTACTGATACGTTCAGTGTGGCTACCTTAGGTCAAACAGGTATGTGTTTTGGACTGTATGCCTCAACGTCTGTTGACCCATTGTATATCACAGACGCAAGTTGCCAGAAAATAGGAGCAATCACGTTGGATATGCCTGATACATCGTTGGGTCTTGACAGAGGAGCACGTGTAACGATGTATTTCGGGGGATCAGAGGTCGAACTCAAAGCCGTTGACAAACATACCGGAAATGAGATACGAGCCTGTTTTGATCTTCTCGGTTAGTATTATGTTCCTCGGGGTTTAGCTGCCGATAAATTAATGTGTTTAATTTTGTAGTGCCCTCCGTTTTATTTATGTTTCGATTTCGAGATCCAGTTTTAAGCAACATTGCATAAATATCCATTATATACTGAAAAAGTGGAAAATTTCGCGTTATGACTCTTTAAACTAATCGCGGTGTTTAACTTTCTTCTGTAGGCAATAATTCTGAAACATATATGATTGTTAGCTATATAATCCACAAGTAACTATTTGCATGTAGATATTTTCGCACTCATTTACTCAACGCGACAAACGCGAGAATGTCCTCATCGCGAAAATTTCCACTTTTACAGTATGTAGATTTATTAATTTGTACAGTGTATATATATATACGTAGAGATTAAAAACATTTTAATTTCATGTTTATGTACACGACAAATACGTTATGTGTTTAGAGTTACTGTTCATCAGACAATTTGATATCTGACCATTTTAAAAGTTCAGATGCAGTATGTCGGTGAGATCAAACGCCAGACTTTTCAACATGCCGGGACTTACACGAATGGTCAAGCATGCTGTTCTTATTTTCCACTAACAAACTTAAGTAACCAGTGTTGACAATGAACGATACCTTATAAACCATATACAAAACATGTCGTTATTTCAAATATTATATATTTACATAGAGAACATTAAATGGTAAAATCCACATGCCTTATCAGCTCGAGGACCAAATATCAAACCGTGGGCTGGAAACCCGCTTTGGCATATTTCACTCTATTTATCATATACTTCAACACTGAAAGGCAGATTCAACACAAATTCAATCAAACAAAAACTTAATACATGACATCTCAGTATAGAGTGCCCCCTGCTCGGGTTGTTGTGCCGCAGGTTGTTTTTTCTTCTCTGTCTCGAGACAGATTTTTCGTGTTATTAAGGTCACCAAGCTCAAGTATCCAATTAGCCAGTGAATTTAGAATTATGTCACCTTCAGTATTTTTTACCTGACCTCATCAGTGACCGTCGTATCTGATGTAAACAAATCAGTGGTAGTCTGTGCGCATATGACTCTAGAGGGTGTTCTGAACCTGTAGAGTGATATGTGATATGCATTTCCTGTCTAATATGTGATATGCATTTCCCAACCGCCGGTCTGATATGTGATATGCATGTCCCAACCGCCGGTCTGATATGGGTCACGTGAATATGCAGCATATAGTACTCAGTATATGACAAACGCTAGTATCATTGTCTACTGGTATACCTAATTAAGTATCGTTTATCATTGTCTATTGTTATACCTAATTAGGTATCGTTTAGCATTGTCTACTGTTATACCTAATCAAGTATCGTTTATCAATGTCTACTGGTCTACTTTTATACCTTATTAAGTATCGTTTATCATTGTCTACTGTTATACCTAATTAAGTATCGTTTATCATTGTCTACTGTTATACCTAATCAAGTATCGTTGATCATTGTCTACTGTTATACCTAATTATGTATCGTTTATCATTGTCTACTGTTATACCTAATTAAGTATCGTTTATCATTGTCTACTGTTATACCTAATTAAGTATCGTTTATCATTGTCTACTGTTATACCTAATTAAGTATCGTTTATCATTGTCTACTGTTATACCTAATTAAGTATCGTTTATCATTGTCTACTGTTATACCTAATTAAGTATCGTTTATCATTGTCTACTGTTATACCTAATTAAGTATCGTTTATCATTGTCTACTGTTATACCTAATTAAGTATCGTTTATCATTGTCTACTGTTATACCTAATTAAGTATCGTTTATCATTGTCTACTGTTATACCTAATTAAGTATCGTTTATCATTGTCTACTGTTATACCTAATTAAGTATCGTTTATCATTGTCTACTGTTATACCTAATTAAGTATCGTTTATCATTGTCTACTGTTATACCTAATTAAGTATCGTTTATCATTGTCTACTGTTATACCTAATTAAGTATCGTTTATCATTGTCTACTGTTATACCTAATTAAGTATCGTTTATCATTGTCTACTGTTATACCTAATTAAGTATCGTTTATCATTGTCTACTGTTATACCTAATTAAGTATCGTTTATCATTGTCTACTGTTATACCTAATTAAGTATCGTTTATCATTGTCTACTGTTATACCTAATTAAGTATCGTTTATCATTGTCTACTGTTATACCTAATTAAGTATCGTTTATCATTGTCTACTGTTATACCTAATTAAGTATCGTTTATCATTGTCTACTGTTATACCTAATTAAGTATCGTTTATCATTGTCTACTGTTATACCTAATTAAGTATCGTTTATCATTGTCTACTGTTATACCTAATTAAGTATCGTTTATCATTGTCTACTGTTATACCTAATTAAGTATCGTTTATCATTGTCTACTGTTATACCTAATTAAGTATCGTTTATCATTGTCTACTGTTATACCTAATTAAGTATCGTTTATCATTGTCTACTGTTATACCTAATTAAGTATCGTTTATCATTGTCTACTGTTATACCTAATTAAGTATCGTTTATCATTGTCTACTGTTATACCTAATTAAGTATCGTTTATCATTGTCTACTGTTATACCTAATTAAGTATCGTTTATCATTGTCTACTGTTATACCTAATTAAGTATCGTTTATCATTGTCTACTGTTATACCTAATTAAGTATCGTTTATCATTGTCTACTGTTATACCTAATTAAGTATCGTTTATCATTGTCTACTGTTATACCTAATTAAGTATCGTTTATCATTGTCTACTGTTATACCTAATTAAGTATCGTTTATCATTGTCTACTGTTATACCTAATTAAGTATCGTTTATCATTGTCTACTGTTATACCTAATTAAGTATCGTTTATCATTGTCTACTGTTATACCTAATTAAGTATCGTTTATCATTGTCTACTGTTATACCTAATTAAGTATCGTTTATCATTGTCTACTGTTATACCTAATTAAGTATCGTTTATCATTGTCTACTGTTATACCTAATTAAGTATCGTTTATCATTGTCTACTGTTATACCTAATTAAGTATCGTTTATATAATTGTTATGTTTGTTCATGGACAGGATTTTTATTGTTTCTTCATTAGTTGTCGAGGTCAGCTTCTCCGTTCGCGATTCAACCCTACAAATTAATTGGATATTGAACGGAATACTTTTAATTGTGTATTACATTGTATATAAAGATATGTAAATACTAACCAATAATACATAGCGGAAGTAGTTCCGAGGAGCGTAGTATGTCCTTTTTTCCTTTCATAGAACAATCAGATTTGAGTATTTGATATGACATCAAAGAAAATTGAATTATAAAGATTTGTAAAAATTGAATCACAAAATAAACTATCGGAAGTTTTTACTAGATTGTGGAGAGTGCATCTTGTAATTGTGGTCATCCTTGTGAGAATGTCTTTCACTATTTTATGGAATGTCACCTTTTTACAAACGAAAGACGTATTTTGGTTCAAAATTTGATTAATTTGAATGTTGCGTTAAATTTAGAAATTCTTTTGTTTGGCAATTCAGTTTTCCGTGGACCTTAACTCAAACATTTTTAGATCTGTGCAAATCTTTATTTAATCCAGCAAGAGATTTTGAGTTTAAATTGTAACAACAATTGTATATATTTATTGTCATTATCGTAATGTCATTTCAAATGTATATTGGGAGAAGGCGTTGATAAGTTGTTATAACTTGTGCCTAATCCCTTGTCTAATTATGGCAATAAATATGTTAAAACTAAACTAGATTGTGTCTATTTTATTCTATCAGATATACATATATAAGCAAAATAAATTGATCGTTTTTCACTATCAGTTAAACGAAATGACTAACTCAATTCTTCAATCAGTAGCTTTAAATTGATCGGTAAGTTTGAACAGGAGTTGACATCAAAATATTATGATCGATTTTTCCAAGTGGAGAGCGCATTTTACCATGACGAACGGTGTTCTATTCCCAAATTTGACAAGCGACGATATGGAATCACCTGCCCGACCACGTGGGTATTCTCCCGAGCCAACATCAGTTATTAATGGAAGTTGATAAACTCGTTTAAAACAGTTAACAGAAGTGGAATAAATCAGGTTTTTCGTTCCTCTTTTCTCACGTTTCTTCTCTTTTCGATAGTGTTTCCCTCTTTCTTCTGTACTTTCACTTGTCTATCCCATACTCACCATCGTTAATTTATTTTCTTTACTGTGCTTATCTTTTCCATTACTCGAGTTATCCACAATCCTTTTTAAATGTCCGTTGCAAAGATTTTGTGTAATGTGAATTTTTCTGCGAAAGTTCGCACAATCATTGGTCAAGCAGCACATGCATAAGTTATGCATAAGAAATTCACATACAGGAAAATAATATTATAATCAGCGTAAATGGCACGCAAAGATATTCACAAAAAATATTATATACAAAATATGGGCAGCGTACAAATTAATTCAAAAAGCATTAAATATTAAACTGAAAATGTAAAAATAATTTGAGATGTTAAGATGTAAAGAAACGTAGATGAAGTGTCCTATTTTCAGTCGTTCCCCGTGTTACTTGATGCCCAGTATTGCTGAATGGTAGGTTACTAACAGACACAGTGCGCAGATATCGGTGGATATCTTATTTAATGTAAGAGCGTCCCCTATTGTATCGCCATCGACAGGTGTAGCACTCTCCCCGCGATAATAAAACACCTGGTGTGTGGGCCGGGTAATAACTCACCCTTTGTGAGCCCCACTTCGTGCATGTCAACAGTAAAATTGGAATGATAACCTTAAGCGTAATCTTGATATCATTACAGAAAGAGGCAACATATATACGGGGCGATAATTCAGTAGTAAATTTATGAAATATTTATATCAACATTCAAAGTACAGCACAGCCCTGTGCGTTTAAGATACAGTTTTAGTTTACAAACATTTGAACAAAGAATATTTCACCACTTTTTTACGAACTTTGCTGAGAGTTTAACAATATTTATAAATGATGCTGTAATTGGTTATCACCGTATTTTGGGAACTGGATGTATCGAGACAATTTCTTGGCCACTACTACCTGTATCTTCGCTATGTTGAAACTTACGTCGGTGATCCTGTTTCTGACCATTGCCATGGATACCTGGCATTACGTGCTACTACAAGGTAAGTGAACTAATTAACGCCTATCATTTACGGGGAACGACTGGTTCGTACATGTATACGTTTAAATGTTATATTTTCACGGGCATATTTGATGGCGCGCATGTAGATTAAACACTAAACAGTAAGTAAGTAAACCATTAACCTCGTCCCTCTCATTACAGTTTACGTTGCGTATTAGTTCTCGGACTCAGAGGTTTGGTATAAGGATTATTTTGATGGTTGAGTATTTTTTCGCTACTCCCAAAAATGAAAAACCGGAATGAAGAATAATAGATCAGGTGTAATAAAATCGAAGAAATGCCCAAAATATCGGGCGGTGCCAATTTGGGCCTTCTGGTGGCTATCACCGATAAGTTTTATTTTTTGTATATACATACCTTGGGGTTATGCCATCATGAATATTACATGTAATTAAGGTCAGCTTGGGGACCTTCCCGAGATATGAGGGGGTAAAGTGGGGCATCAAACGCACAAAGATGAAGAAACTTTCAAAAAATAGCATGTGGTTTTGCAAAAACGCGCCCGTGATTGTTGTCTCCCTTTTTACCCCCTCAATTCTCGGAATGGTCCCCATAAATTATTTTCTTAAACAAGAACTTCTGCTTTCACGAGGTGACGTCCTAAACCGGACGTATTATCCATACAAAAGTGATCCGTGTAAAGAAATATGTAGTCATAAACAAATAAATATCGAGTTACAAGAAGATATTGTGAGGACAACAACACCATTTTAAGCGTAAATGTGCATGTGGAAAAAACAATTGTAAACAAGAAAATGCAGCAAAGCTGCTAAACAACTTTTTTTTTATGAAAATGACTATCTGACAGTCCAAAAACCACGAGGGAACGGATCCTGCATACTGCTCGCACTTGGATAAAATCTCGAGTTTTTGGTTATCGGTTCTGTAAAAATTTCTAGAGATTTTGTGTCGTATGTACAAATTAAAACGGCAATGTTCAAATCATTTAAGCTTAGAGTCGGTATTGTTACGCGCTCCTGGTGCCGGAAATATGGGCTCGTTTTGTATAGTTACGGTTCCGGAAGTTAATGAGCTTCTTTTGTTTCCGGTTAGACGCACAGGGTTACAAGAGTTATCCGCCCTTGCCTAAAGACTGTAAACCAGACAGTATTAAGTATGTCACACAGGTTTGAAAGGAAGAGGAACGTCCAAGTGCTATCCTTACTTCAATTTTTTATTTGTTTACATGTGATTTATTGAGGACAGAAAACGAACTATTGATTACGTCATTTCTTCGCTTTGAAAATACTTTAGTATCAACTAACATTTGAATCGTTTCTTATTAGATTATACTTTTAGAGTAAAATAAAACTCCGCTTTATTGCCACAAGTTCATCGGTACAGAATTGACATTTGAAAAGGGGTTTGGCGCTCCACTGACAGAAACGTACTGAGCAATAACAGGGTTTTGAAATATGTCAGTGGAAAGGGAAGTAGAAAATTGAACTAGGGCATGATATCGAAGTTTGTCTTTACTTAAACGTCGGGCATGATATCGAAGTTTGTCTTTACATAAACGTCGGGCATGATATCGAAGTTTGTCTTTACATAAACGTCGGGCATGATATCGAAGTTTGTCTTTACTCAAACGTCGGGCATGATATCGAAGTTTGTCTTTACTCAAACGTCGGGCATGATATCGAAGTTTGTCTTTAAATAAACGTCGGGCATAATATAGAAGTTTGCCTTACAGAAACGTCGGGCATGATATCGAGGTTTATGACAGATAGCACAACCCAAGTTGCTCCTGAAACTACAATGTTTCACGCGAGAAGACGGTTAACATTTCCTTTTACACACGTGGTTAACAGTCCGGTCGTGATATCATTAACCAGTCGTGACGTCAAAAATAACGGTAGTTTCCCCGATCGGAAACAATAGTATTTTTTTTTCTTTGTTTGCAGTATGAATGTTACTCGGGAAAGGGCTCTCAAGTTAGACTTCTTGAAGGCTGTTTTTCATGATTTGTATACAAAATTACTCAAAGTTAGATAAACATGCTACAGTATATCCAACCACCGCTCGTTGGGGAACTACTTCTCGTAATTCTTACAAATTACCATAAATACCACATTTTATTGCAAACTCTGATATGATACCAATATTTATATATAGAAGATATTATTTGCAACTATATATCGGTGAAAATAGAGAAACTATACTACGTTTACCAACGTATTCTAAATATATATCAGGGAAAACCGGGACCATTGGATACGAGATAATACAAAAAGTTATAATTATAAACGCTTATATTTCAAAATATGTATGAATATGTTTGTTATCATTTATTATGTTATCATTCTGCTGTTTTATATTTGTATAATTTCCTTTTTGTGTATCGTTTTATGCAATTAGATGTATATATACAACTGTAATATGTCCGTGAACCCTATATGATCTGTCGTAATCAGCCCCCTAAAACTTTCTTGTACGTGTAACCTAACTTTCTCTTTCGTTATCAGATGGTTCCAGTAACAGTCCATTTAACCAGGGCAATAACTTGTACGAAACACCGTACTCCCATTCAGTTATGAGTATGAGTGCTGGCCGTCCAATGATGGCCATGGTTGCTGGAACCGGAAGTATGATGGGTCTGGGAAGTCGCAACGGACCTCTGTCGTGGCCGAGTCAATTTTTCCACAGAGGCTCACATATGACGTATACATGTATAAAGGGAGACATCGTCTGTCCGGTCTACTGCCTGGTAGAGGATAAAAATGGATGCAAGTCCTGTCCCTGTGGCCCTGGTAGTACAACATTTCATAGAACTTTACTGGTCGAGTACATCTGATTTGTAAAGTTATTGATACACTCCAGTATGACAGAAATCTTACCATAATGTTACCACCAATTCATTCAAGTATTTAATATATTCATCATTACTTTAAGAAACATGTAACTTTCAATGAACAGAAACAAATTCTGCTCGTTCTCAAAGCGATGAATTGTGTCCTTTCAAATGACCAGATACTTGCTGTGGTAGCAATACGGTCATAGCTTTAATAAAAAATACTGAAGACAATGAAAATAGCATGCTGCATGACACAGCGCATTCTATTTTTTTTGTAGAGGGTAGCTTAAACTTGTCTTCATAAGTCTTCCTTCTAACATTAACTATCACTATTGGAAACACGGGACCTCTTTTATTTGATCAAAACAGACATGGCTATCTTTTTTTCATAAATATATTTGTAGCATTTTTGAATGACCTTCCTAATTTTCAATGAACAATAAACATATGGATATATATAGTATATCACTGAGTTTTATAAACATTGTTTTCTTCTTTTAAAACGTAAATTACAGCAAACGGCATGGGTGTCCCTGTCACTTCCGGCCATGTGACACAGATGAGCACAAGCCCGGACAAGGGGAAGCAGACGACAGATTGCATAGCAACCATAATCTGCATGTTGTCGTGTAAAACGGGGTATAAACTTGGACCAAAAGGACAAGATGGCTGTCAGACGTGTAGTTGTTCCAAAAATGAATCGAAAGGTTTGTAATTCGTAATCGATAGAGTTTCTAAACAGGAGATAATGGAAGACGTAGTATCCATTTACAAAGTTACTCATATAAGAATTAAGTATGGAAACCCGATGTTTTAACAAACTAGCTGCACAATTATTGAGTAACCTCCCAACCTCCCTTCAATCATAGGGCTCTTATGAGTTTTTGAAGAAGTTTTTAACCCTCCCCCACTCCCTTAAAACCGTGTTACCTTGTGTTTTCGTAGTGAACGACTGGGCCCATATTCATGAAACCGAAACCGTTCTCCTGCTCAAGTCTAATTTCTTGTTTCAGTTATATATGAATGATCAACAATAAAATTCAATGATTTGAAAAAGAATGAAGAGACGTGAAGCCGAATTCTGTTTTCAATGTTTACATTTGACGTTTTGACTGTTTTGCCTTATTTAAGTGAGTTACAAGAAATCTGGTTTGAGCACAGAAGCCGTGCGTGAGCAAGATAACGGTTTCGTGAATACAGACCCTGATGTTTTACATTGTCTAAAATGATGTGAATATGTCAACTACCTTTATGTCAACAATTCGTTTTCTAATTTCGTCTTTCGTCTTTCAACTGCCAGGAAATAACTAAGTAATGAACAATGGGTTTTTTCGGTATTACTGTAGCTTTGATAAATCATTTCTGAAAAGAAACCCATCCCACTGTAGGACTTTGCTGAGAAATAATAAGAACTTAGTAAATAAAATATAACCAACAAAAGTGTTCATGGTGTAAAAATGAGTGGGGCTAGACCGGGATTGGATTTCTTGACTCCATATTGTTATTCTGTCGCTCTAATCGATAAAACTAACTGGTCATGAGTAATGTCCAGACCCAGCTGTGAGACCGTTATACCCGAGCGGAAGTGAAATGGAGACAAGATATCACATGTAATTTTCTTTACAAATTAACAACAATATTTTATAAACTTTCAGACTCTAATACAAACCCCGACAAACCTAAAAACGGCGCTAACTCCGGTGGACAATCAAGTCCATCCCACACGGACAATATGCCGGGTGGATCGTCTTTAATGTTTGGTTCCGGTTCCGGTTCCGGTACAGGATCGCTATGTAATATTTTATTGTGCATTATTTTAAACATTTTAAAACACGTGTAACATAATCAAAATACATGTAGTATTTTTATATCAATTTTATATTTTTTTTGTCTTAAAAAAATAAAGGTTGCAACAAGAAAGTTGTATATCAATTCCTATCTTTACATAGTACTTACAAAAACAATTTTCCTTTAGATTTTCAAGTTTATCGGATACGTTGATATTGATCAGTATCAAAATATATTTTCAATGTATAACAAAGACCTTGGCGCTGAGTCAAATAATATTTAACGAAAATAGTAAAATAGTTCGGTTTTTTTTAATAAACGATATCATTTGTTTCGTCTCAACAAAATGTTTCTTCTATTGATTGTACAGTACAGTTGGATCAAATTAACCTTACAGTATAACTTACATTAATTTTCAGATTCTAATACGAACTTTAAAGATTCTAAAAACGACACTAATTCTGGGATACAATCAAGTCCTTTCCACATCGGCAAAATGCCGGGCGGGTCTTCCGGTTCGTTTGGTTCCGGTTCAGGATCAGGCACTGCATCCGCTTCCGGGGCCGGCATGCCGAGTCCATTCTCTACCGGAAGCGGAAGTGGCTCGGGTGGAATGGGCGGATCTGGTGGAAGTAATAGTGGAGGTACTCTTCTAATATATTTTAAGGATCATTTACAACACGGTAGCTTTTCTATAAATGAACGTTTGAACAATGCAATAAAATTGAGCTCATATTTGTTACGTTATAAGTTAAGCCTTATTCTACTGTCATTTTACAATTGATGTTTGAAACTGTTTACAATTTTTGTGTGATTTGTTTTATTTACCGTGTATGTTTTAGGGTTGGAAATACATTGCTCTATCTGTTTATTTAAATATATCTCAATTTGATTTTGAAATGGAAAAAATTGCAATAATTATTCAATTGTCATTTTTTGGGGTAGGAGTTCGGGGTGTTGGAAGGCACAGTTATAAAACAAATCTCAAAGAAATAATGCAAGAATTAAATTGATGCCAATAAGATTAAATCTGTTACAATATGAAAATGTGCTACAATCCCATTACCAAAGTCTGTCATATCTGCTCTCGGTTTTCCCAAATACAGACGGCAGATCGAAAGTGCTTAGGTTATAACTTGTGGTTGTGTTCCTAATATTTCATGTCAATTGAGTTTCCAACATTTTCACATTATTAAGTTATTTCATCTAACGGATTGAACAACAGGTTATGTCTATTCGAACTTTCTTTGTATGATACTTACGTTATTTTATTGGTAGCGATGGTAGAATATAAACATATAGGATGTCTTCTCTGTTATATTTTTTCAAATGATTGGTTTATTGTAATCATTATATGAATAAATTCGTCATTTCAATACATAGATTTTTCAATGAAGTATTTTTATCATGACTTGTTAAACAATATTATAAAAAAAAATCAATTTACATCTTAAAACTGTAAACATTTGAGCAAACACTGAATCATTGTTTAGATTTATTAGTAATAAAAATTACAGTTAAACTGTCTTTTTTCTTTGATTTCAATTATCTTTCTTATCAAATACGACAAGGGTTCAACCCGATGTTTCCTGGAGCTGGTATGACGGCAGACGGCGGAAGTGGAATGGGTATGGGTGGGGGAGGAGGCGGAGACGGGTCTAGCGGATCCGGAAGTGGATGTTCCGGTCCGTTTTGTTCATCAACTTCCTCTCAGAATTCAGGTATAGAAGAAAATTGATGAGTGTTAGATAAGATGAACCAAGACATTCATATACGAAAGAATGCTATCTGAATTTGGTAGGCTGTATACTTGAATGTCAAAGAGGTGTAAATACTTCAGCATTGATCTTTGAAAAGCATTTATGCCATACGGAATCAAAGTCAAACTTAACAAACACATTGTGATCCTTAATAATGTCGTTATTGGTTAATACGGTCATAGGTATAATGTATAATGCCACTTCCCAAATCTGAGACGTTATAAATGGGAACAGCTAATCTGAATTTTACGTTCCCGCTCTTCTCTTTCTGCTGAAAACACCAAAATCCAAATATAAATTCTTTTGATTCTAAAACTAATTAAAGAAATTATACAAACGGCACTCATTCTGGGATACAATCAAGCCTGTTCCCCACAGAAAATTTGCCGGGTAGATCTTCTATTATGTTTTGTTTCGGTTCAGGGACAGGATCCGCCACTGGATCTTCTTCCGGTGCTGGCATGCCGAGTCCGTTCTCTACCGGAAGCGGAAGTAACTCTGGTGGAATGGGCGGGTCTGGTGGAAGTAATAGTGGAGGTACTTACCCATTATTTTGTTTGGAATAATATTTGTTAACACTTTGGTCAAAATTTATTCATATCTTAATCTAAATATAACATGATAGTCACTTTGCAATTGACACTTAAATAAATATTTTTCTCTGATTCTTTTTCTCATTTACCATGAAACAAACACTATTGCTCTCTATCAGCATAACTACAAATGGCAGACTTACCAGTGGAATAATGATAAATGTCACAGCGATGTAATCTACGTGTAGGTCCATAAATATTTCTTATCAATTTAATTTCCACAATTTCGTATGAATGAATGCATATAACTGAAAGCGGGCTGTTTTTTCTCTATTGTTGTTTTTTGTATTGGCTAATTAAATTCATTGGGTGGTCGGGTGGTGCAATGGACAGCGCATTCGCAGTGTTTTGAATTGAAAGTACACTATAGCTATCAGACATCTGTAGTTGTATTGATGAAATCCTAGCCAGTAATTATAACATCAGTTTTTAAAATTAAGATTATACGAATCTCTCATTCTCATTTTTTGACAAAAAATACAAAAATAAACATTCTGTTGCAATACTGAGATGTCGTAAAATGTAGTTCGTGTTGGAGCGACTATGTTGACGGGATAATACTTGCCAAAACGGCTATGTATGTTCAATCCAACTAATACAAATGTCATGACATCGAGCATGTATGACATGTATTAATATATCACCTAAACATGTGTCTGGATTATTTGATAAGTTAGTCTGTCCTGTGTTATTCTACGGGTGCGAGGTGTGGGGATTTCATTCTGCAACAGCGATTGAAAAATTGCATTTAAAATTTTGTAAGCGTTAATTAGGGGTAAAGTCGTCTACCCAAAATAATTTCATTAGTAGGGAACTCGGATGTACAAAAATGATTAAATGTTGGTTAGAAATTATTCACAACCAGAAAAGTGTATTTGTTAAGCCTGTCTATAGTGAGCTTTACACGCAAACAGAGACTTCACGTATGATAAATTGGGCAAAATGAGCTAAAAAAAACTATTATGTACTCAACGTTTTGGTTATGTATGGCTTGAACAGTGAGTCTGTGACTTTGATGGTTTTTTTAGTATTGTTTCAAACAAGAGTTAGTGATTTTTAGTGAATCGTCCAGAGTCAGATGTTATGTACTACCTATATATTCCCACAAAAAATCGGTTACAAGAAGAACCTTGATATGGTCAATATTAAAAAGTTTCAAAATTCTTTAACTAGTTTACGAGTATCTTCACCTAGATTCAATATAGAGGCGGGAAGATGGCATAGACCTAATCCCATACCTCCAGATTTCCGGGTCTGTATCATATGTGCTCAAGTTGAGGAGGAATACGTTTTTATTAAGGAATGCCCATTATACTTTGAAATTAGGTCAAACTATTTATACAGGAGATGTTTTTACCGATCAAATATTGAAAAACTTATTTCATCGGAGAACAAAACCAACTGTAATTCAAAATTTAGCCATGTATATTTCTAAAGCAAATGAAATTAAAAACGGATTATTATTAAATTAAAATTACATTACAAGATGTCAGTGTATCCTTTCGCTCACAATGATGTAACACTTCTTTAAATGCTGTTGTGACCATGTGAAAATAATATGTATAGATTGTATTAAGGCTTCCTGTTGTAAACTTGTCAGAACTAATTTTGTACCACTACCATATTGCAAATATTGGGAATCATTCCCAATATTTGCAATATGGTAGTGGTACAAAATTAGTTCTGACAACATTCAATGTTTGTAGCACAAAGACAATAATGTCTACTGCAAGAAATAAAGATTATAGGTATAATGTCACTTCCCAAAACTGAGACGTTATTGACAAGAACAAATAATCTGAATTTCACGTTCCCGTTCTTCTCTTTCTTCTCAAAAAACAAAAATCCAAATATAAATGCTCTTGATTCTAAACCTAATTTTTAAAAAAGTATACAAACGGCACTCATTCTGGGATACGATCAAGCCTGTTACCCACAGACAATATGGCGGGTAGATTATGTTTTGTTTCGGTTCAGGGACGGGATCCGCCACTGGATCTTCTTCCGGTGCAGGCATGCCGAGTCCGTTCTCTACCGGAAGTAACTCTGGTGGAATGGGCGGGTCTGGTGGAAGTAATACCGGAGGTATTTTTTCGGAGTAATATTTTTTAACGATTTGGTCACAATTTATTCATATCTTAATCTGAATACAACATGCTAATCACTTTGCAATTGACAATTCTATTTTTTCCCCATTTACCATGAAAAAAGAACTATGACTCGCTGTCATCATAAGTACAAATGACAGAATAGTCATTGGAATAATGATAATTGTCCCAACGATGTAATATACGTGTATGCCCATAAATATTTCTTTTCAATTCAACTTCCACAATTTCGTACGGTTGTATCAATACAACTGCCGTACTAATAAGCGGGCTGTTTTCACTCTATTGGTGATTTTTGATTGGCTAATTAAAGTCATTGGGTAGTCGGTTGGTGCAGTGGACAACGCATCCGCAGTGTTTTTAATTGAAAATACACTATAGCTATCAGACATCTGTAGATGTATTGATGAAATCATAGGTGTAGTAAAATTAAGATAATACGAATCTCGCATTCCTTTTCTTCTCATTACTGGATCTGCGTATCATGTCGACGGGATAATACGTGCCAAAGCGGCTATGTCTGTTCAATCCTACTAATACAAATGTCACAACATAGAGTATATATGACATTGTATGGAAAAAGAATGATAGTTTTCATACATATCAGTGTTGAGTATTCCTTCTGTATCGATAAACTTAGATGATAGATTCGGATACAGCAAGCTGTGTTATAGGAAAAGATGAACAGATTTATGTTGATATGGAAAATGTAAATGACCTCGTCTTCGTAAGCTCTATATCAGAATCAAACAAGACAGAATAAACGGCTTCCGGAAGAAGAAAAAGTCGATAAAGCATCAAGATAATGTATAATACAACAAAATACAATGTTCATTCAGTCAAGTTATGTCCCATATTGTCGCTAGGCATGACGGGAGGTGGAGCTGTAGGGGGAACCGGAAGTGGATCTAAATGTACAGGACCGGCTTGCTCAGCCACAAATGGTTAGCTTTACAATTAAAACTTTGTGAAATTTGTAAAGTGATTGATATGAATTTGAAATGACAAATCTAATTAAAAGATTTTAATAAGATATACAAGAAGAGTGAATTTACGATACTGATTTTTGTAAATTGTTCTTGTTCACTATGCTGCGGGAACGTCGACATCGATAATGATTTTATGGAGTTTAATATATTTGTAAGCGATATCAATAACTCACTACACTTTTGACACAGGTGAAACATTGCTTTCCAAAATACCCACAGTAACTGGGGCTCCAACGGGGACGAGATGTCCTAACACCGACCTCTGTGTACAAACGTGCAAGTACACAGTCAAACTCGGACCAGCTGGATCAGACGGATGTCACTCGTGCGCATGCGTTATGAAAGAAGGTACATGACTTCCCGAAAGACATAGAAATAAAATACAAGCGTAGTTTCTTTTTTTGTGCGTTCAAATGTTATCTAATTAAATAATGTTCATAGTTAAATGCGTTGATGAACTGGTGTAACAACGGAATATGAAATAAAATAAAGAAACATTATTTAGTGCAATCATAATTTAGCGCAAAGTGTTTAAAAACGTGCGTTTACGGCATATATGAAAATAAGATGATATACGGTTATTCACAGTTTATAATTATTGGACAGAAATATTTCTACTTGATTCTTTTATTTTTGTGATTGGTGATCTATCGTTTTCTTATGTATGAAATATTGGAGCTGGTGGTTAATTATTCGATTCTTCTATTGCATTTTGTGTGTTCTTTAAATCAAGTTACTATTTGACCTTTTTTAATTTAAGAGACCAGACCACAACAGAACCTTTGCAATAAGGTTGTCCAATGCATTTTGAACTGCAAAACAGGATATGAGGTCGGCAACTCGAAAGACCAAGATGGCTGTCCGTCGTGTGTATGCCATCAACGTAAGATAGCCATGACGCCATACTTGTAGCTTAACGTGACGAGGGCAGTTACTGTGTTCACGTTTTGAGACTATTCTATTGATGACACCTTAACGTTCCCTGAATAAAACTTGACCTTCCCTTGGATCACCTTTGACCGTTCCTTGACGGACATTTGACTATACCGTTCCTTTGATTACACTAGACCGTTCCTTTGATTACACTAGACCGTTCCTTTGATTACAATAGACCGTTCCTTTGATTACACTAGACCGTTCCTTTGTTGACTCTAAACATTTGAGTTGGTGACACCTTACCGTCCATTTAATGTAGTTGATCGTTCATTTTGTTTCAGTATACCGTCCCGTTGTTGACTATATACCGTCGCTTTAGTGACACTTGACCGTCCGTTTGGTGACTCTTAACCGTTCATTTATCGACGCTATACCGTTATGTGGATAACTTTTGATCGTTCCGTGGATCACTCTGGATAACTCTGTACAATCCATAATTTCTCTGGACAATTTCATTGACGATGCTTGACAGTTCAAGAAAAACTCGCTATTTTGTTCATAATTTAATCGCAAATTGGACACATTTTGATCATGTTTCACAATAAATTGTTTTCATCAAACCTACGAAATTGACGACATTGCAGATTTTCCTGATCTATTTGTGGCGCCCCTCTTTGAGTAATACAAAATTGTAACCACACCTACAGGATATTACTTGTCTACATTGGTTTTAACACCGCAGGATTAGTTTTATTTACGAAATATTTTCTTGTTGTAATAACAATTGATCCTACCAATAATTTGTGCAGTATTATTGCAGCCCCTACACCCGCCCCAACAGAGGCTCCTGTTCAGTCATCTTGTGACGTCACAACTCTCGCCTGCATGACAAGATGTAGATACGGGTATAACATTCAGAACGCTGCGACGTCACAATGTCCAGTCTGTAAATGTTTGCCAGGTGAGTATCTACGTAACTCTACAGTGTCACGTGATTAGGTTTGTACGTAACACGACATTTGTAAATGCCTCGTATAAGTAATGTTGTGTATTTAGTACATTTTGGGTATTCCCATGCAGAAAAAAATACATATAACTTTATCTAAAGGCGCTGTGCAACCTGGTGTTTACCAATAGTTTAAGTTATTGATTGTTTACACTTTGTTATTTTCATAATACATTTTTCACGATGCAATACAGTGCATTACTTCATCGTCTTCCCATTACTCCTCCGTTGAAAAATATACCTAACTTGAATCATTGTTTTCGTATATTAACTACGTCATACGTACTATTATCATTATAGGGAGAGTATCTTATTGCCAGAAACGTTTGATTCACACATTAATAAAATACATGAAGCTATTCGAATATATATATATATATTCAGCGCCAACCACGCCTGCCCCCACCACCAGACCGGGTGTTTATTCCGTCTTACAGAACTGTCCGGCCGCCGTACACTGCATGACATCGTGTAGTCATGGTTATTCCATGGTCACGAGACCAGGAGAGGCGTGTCCCATTTGCACTTGTAACACAGGTTAGTTCGAGACTTTTGCATGTGACACGTTAAGATAAATGGTGCCACTGCATCAGTTATTACCGTGATAAAGAGTTCCACCTCGGAGCTGTTCTCCCTTGTATTTGTGTAGGGGACAATTCAACATAAACTATTGTTTCTGGCATATATTTATTTCCCCTTGCTAGGGATTCAACTCTCATTTTGATACTATGCTTTTATGATTCTTAAAGTTACAAAAATGGGTAGGTGTAGACTTAGAAATTGATAGGTAACGAGTTCGACTCTTTCATTGTGGTTTATTTTCAATTGTGCATCTATACGATTCCTGACTGATAGTATTTAAAAGGCGTAAAATGAGAAATTGAAAGGATCGAGTTGGACTCTTTAAATTCTTTTTCGTTACATTGTCAGAAATGTCGCATAGGCACGTGCGTTTAGATAGAATAATTAATAAACAACGAAATAAAGTATATAAATAAGGGACAAGTTCGTAACCTGAACACGCGACAATTTCCAAAAAAATAGGTCAAATTTGGACAGCTAGCCAATACCAGTAGGACAAATAGGCACGTGTCGCCATTGCTGAAGTCGTTCGTTTTTCCGTTCTAGTGACGGTATCAAACGTGGAATGTGCCACGCCCCTCTCCTGTCCACGTGGCTGTAAGGTGGGGTACAAATGTGGTACCGATGGCTGTCCCGTCTGTGAATGTATCAGACCAGCAGGTAATGACGTAGACGTTTCCTTATATTGAATTAGTCTCGAAGGAGGCTTTACGTTGAGACCACACAATACCGCTTAGCACACAGTGACCCGCAAAATTGCAATTGTGCAAACTACATCTCTATATTAGAAGTTGAAGTACGCACAACCATTATATACGATTTAACAATCATGCTGCTTTAAACGTAAAATCGAAAATAGGGATCGATGAACCCGATATGCGTTCATACAGGCATGAAAGTAAAAAATATCCTTTATCAGCTTATATTTCCGTTCTTAAATTCTGATCTTGAAATAATGTTTTTCGCGCTATTTGCAGTATGCCGTATCTTTACAGTCAGTGCAAACGATATTCATGGAACAGCATAACGTCATCTAAATGGAATGCATGAGGAAAAACGTCAAAATGACATTGATTTGTTTGCGTTCATAGTCAAATGAATGCGAATTATCTGGTAATATTTACACAGACTCGCTGCAGAAATGAACACATATATATATAATGATTTCATGAATGTTTAAATGTTTGATATGTAAGACGTTACAATTTTCATCATTGGCACAGTGGCAAGACAAATTGGTGATAATTACATGTCAATTACCATGACAATCTGTGGTGATTACAACGAAATGGTTGCGTATTGCTGTGACCATTTCATATTTAGGCACACATTTACAAACATTTGGCCTCAGTTATGTACAATATGTCCAGCTACATAGACAACAGAGCCCCGCCTCACTGACTAACCCTTCTATTTATACGGCTATATAGTGCCAGGGCCCTATGCAGTACATTTGTTTTCGTGAAGACGTTAAATTCCTCACCATACCATGTGCTGTTTGGTATTATATTTCAGAGGTAGGTGCTAGTCTCACGTCGACCTACCTGACGGCCTCCCTCGTGTGTAGTGCTCACTTCACGTGCATCAACAGGTGCCCGTTTGGCTACCAGACTGGACATAATGGCTGTCCCTCGTGCCAATGTCTCGAGCCTGTAACAGGTGTGTATTATATATAATACTGGACAATATGAAACACTCAAGTATTTTCTAAATGTTAACAATTTCCATTGTGACGTCACAGCTACGACGTCATTTTGAAACAGTTAAACTTTGCCCTTGCAAATCTTATTATTATGACCCTTACATCAACTATAATTGTGAACCGCTTTTTCTAATTATGTTCATCACTATAACACATATTAACACGAAATTAAAGTTGTGTCGTGGTGGAGAGTATGTAATTGCACAAAACCCATATACCAGGATTCTAGTACGGCGTTGACGTCACGTACTTGATTGTTTGTGTTACGGAAACGCGGCCAGTACCGTGCTCGTACATTATCTGAGAGTAAACATGCAATACTTTCTGTAGCTGTTTGAAACTATTTCCTTCGTTAATGTGTGATCTACATTACAGGTCGATTTCGATGTATGCAAACTGCTGCCCCCTCCGTCTCCAGCCCTCGGAGGTTGTGTTCCGACACCATCACATATACACATGTACTAAGACCTCTTACACGTACACCTGTTAATGTTAAACCTTCTCAAATCGGCTATACACGTTTGGAATGATACTGATTGAAGTAACGATAGTTTTCTGTTCTTCTGTTCAAGAGTGACTGACAACAATTTGATACATAAAAATCTATTTTAGGACATCTATCTACGATTGGAACAGTTAGTACATCAGCGGGAACGGAAAATTTCGGCCATGTTGTTCAACACTCAGGTAATGACATAAAAATTGTTATTTGAAAACGACTTTGATAGGTTTTAAATTTTTATATATACTGTTAACAATTCTTTTCTGTGTGTTAACTTATACGCATACCAACTAGATAATTTACGATTTCGAAGATCCACTAATCAGTTTGCTGTCTAGTTAAGCAGTATTTCATTAAACTTCGTTTTGACGTCACACTGTATATTGTTAGAGAGTCTCGATGTGAGTTGCTGAAAATCTATGACGTCACACTGATATGTTAGAGAGCCACGATGTGAATTGTTGAGAATATAAATAGTTCTTATCATCATCCATCCATCTCATACTATTTCATTACTTCCTATAGGATCGCTTGAACAGCTAAAGCAATGGAGGAGTCGTTCATTTTCATTCTGCATGGGCGACACAATGTCTCTTTTTCATTATGTTTGTAGTTCCGTTTGTTGATTTAGATGGTATTTGTTTTCATGTAATTCAGTTCAGAAGTGGAGCTTTTCGCAGATTCTAAAGAGCTGTCAGAACGTTTTGCAGTGTGTCGCCACTTGTACCTCCGGTTTTGAGATTACCGCAGCCCCTGCGGGATCTTGTCCAGACTGTCTGTGTAAAGGTAGACAACTCTTTAGTTTTGTCAATGTTGGCTAAACCTTTCTGAAAGTAGGGAAACTATTTCAACTCAAATGGGTTAATGAATATGTAATAGGTAAGTAATGTGAAGATTACGATCGGGATAGAAAATAATTATGTATTGTACAGTTGACACTCACATCAATAAGAAAATACGAAAACATAAGTGTAACCTATCCAGCTAGGAGTGGTCCTACTAAAGGAGGGACCTTCAAGTACAGGACAAGACAAGATATGGCCCCATTCCTGATTCATAAATTAAATCAGGAAACAGATGTAATGTGCTTAATAAAGGGCGGAGCTCCCTCACGGGCCCGAAGGGCGAAGCTCCCTATAGGTAACACGTTTGTAAGAAAAATAAAGATAAACTTGTCTTAACATGGCCGCCAGTCGCACGCGCTGTAGTCTCTGCCACCTTGATCTCGAAACAAGTTCTCGTTTGCCGAATCTCGAACAAACGTTACATTTTTGTTAGATTTAAAACTTATATCTAACTGTAGAATACTTAAATATTTGATACTTTCCGGTTAAAGACGTAAATTCGCTTGACCTAACTTTATCGGCTACACTGCTCTAGTTCTGAATGGTCGAAAAATTATTGTGTCGGCAGTGTAGTCTCGTTCAATCAGACGGTTGCGCAGACAACAAGAGTCTGGTTGAACGAGACTATCTGCAGTGGTATCAATCTCCACGCAGAGTTACGGTCCTTGCACTCCATACGACAACTCTGGGTAGAGATTGCAGTGGTATATATTTAGAAAACGGAATATCAGCAAAACAACGTGCTGGTTGTCAACAAAAAGGGAGTTTATCACAGTGACGCAAAATGATACGATAAAAAGCCATACAAGTATTTTCATAATAATTTTTTAATTGATATTTTGCACGAAAAAAATAGAAGAAAAAAATAGAATCCATAAAAATTTCATTTTTGATTACTATCTTCCAGCTAGTTTTTATTCATAAAAGAACATCTGCTGTTTTACAAGTCTGTACGATTTGAAAACAAATATTCTATACAGTTTTTATGTGCTGAACTGTCGCAGCGGCCGTGGTCCACGGAACGATATCCTTCTAGTTGTCCCCGCTGCCCTCCTATTAGAGAACCATTGCACTACTAACTACTATTGGTAAAGTGTTAAGAGAGATTAATAGCTAAATATTTACATAACTACCTTAAGTATCAGTCAGGTTTCCAGCCAGGTCATTCCACTGTCCACCAACTTATTGAAATATGCCATAACATAATAATTTTTTAATTGATATTTTGCACGAAAAAAATAGAAGAAAAAAATAGAATCCATAACAATTTCATTTTTGATTACTATCTTCCAGCTAGTTTTTATTCATAAAAGAACATCTGCTGTTTTACAAGTCTGTACGATTTGAAAACAAATATTCTATACAGTTTTTATGTGCTGAACTGGTTCAATTTCTAATTGTGGAAACTATACATTTTCTCTATTGCTAAAACTATTCATAAAGTCAGTAAGTTGCTGAAACAAATATACTCATTCCGGTGGAACTGAGATAGAGTATGTTAGATCCACAGTAAATTTGCAGTCTATCATTTCTGAATTTAAAGATATTTCAAATCATTTTTAGTCACTTGAAAATGTTTGTGAAATTCACATGTATTCCATCTGTTTCTCTTGAAAAAATTCGTGATTTCAATACATTGAAACGAAAACTGCAGTATTCTATGTATTCAGAAGAGGAAAGACAACTACAACAAAAAACACTTGGAGAAGATTTGAAAACTATTAGATCTGCATTACTTGCTTTTACCACACCTGTGAGATGGGATCGCGACCTTTTGTTATGATCCACAAAGAAACGTGGTAGAAAAACAATACATCAAAAAAGAAATGAAGATTTGTATGATGGAGTGCATCCTAGTGATGTGCAGTCAAATAAATGGTATTATTTCATGTGTTTGTCTGTCGCTAGTGACATAGAAGTAAAACAAGCGGTTCAATTTGAAGAAGCAATAAATGATACTGACTCCAATTTCAATGAAAATGACTCTTGGGACTTCAAGCGAAATGAATTTGTAACTACCTAAGCAAATACATGTAGCAAATTCCATTGTGTATATATATATAAGTGCGGTCATGGGGTGACATGTCAGTCGCTTACTGAACGTTTTAACTCATCTGAACCAGGGAAATTCCTGATCAAACTTTGTCGTCCATTTCTTTATTTTTGTGTTAGTAAACTTTTAACATGTTTGACTTCTCAAGAACTTAAGACAATGTTTAACCAATCTTGGTCAAAACACATTCTTGTATTATTTTGTATAATTTTTAGACAAAATTAGATATATATATTTCATCATGAATTCAGCTAAATAGAAGCATATCCTATCATTTTGTCAGTTTTTAAAATGTGGAGCATATATCAACTACTTATACATGTTATAACAACAAGACCAACCAGGAAAGGTAGCATGGTAATTTCGTGTGCAATCAAGAAAGGAAACTTAACTGTAATATACACTGTATAGCTATACATGTAGGTCTGATTTAGTAATTTAACACATCACTCAATGCTTGAAAGAGTACAGTACCGATATTCCGATACATTTACAGTACAACCGGGCTCCTCCCTCACTAACGGCCGTGCCGTAAAACATTGTATAGCTCATGATTATTATAAGACACTTTAGTTTCGTTCTTTTATCAGTCACTTGTCAGGTCATAAAATTATGAAGTTTTTTGCTACTTTTTTGTGTATCTTTCAATTGACGTCGACTCTTCTTACCAAAACAAGTCAATATCATATATTTCTCTGAAAAATAACTGTACTTACTGTGATAATTACGTAGCTCAAAGTAGATATGTATATAATTATGTTCTTGTAGCAAAGACTCAAATCACAACAGGAAGTGTGACAAACGCCATTACCGGAAGTGGACACGGTTCCTCCCAAACCGGGATTGCTGTAGTACCTGCAGCTGTAGTGGTACCTGCAACCGAACAGCACATCCCACACTTACCTTCGCTAGGTGGCTCTGCTGTAACCGGAACCGGAAATAGTATTCACTCAGCAGGGAATAATATCGGTAACCTACCATCGGTAGGAGCAGGACATGGTGGTACTGGTTCCCATGGAGCTGGAGGAGGGCCAATGGCGGGAGCTACAGACTGTTTAGGACCAGCATGCTCAGCTCCGAATGGTTTACATGTACTTGGCAATGGTTAGTTTCTAATTTTCAGTGATATGTGCAGAGTCTTATAATTTTAATGTCCTGCAGACAAAGGGGAAATGTCTCCTGTATCCAACCTCGAAATTCAAAGGGTTTCACTCGCAAGAATGTTTAAATTGATAGGTACATTCACATTTATACATTTTTCAATTCCACATTATTTTTTGAGTTATTTCAAATTACACATGAAAAACACGTCATTTTCAGTACATAAACTCGGTTTATCTGGTCTTCTTTTGAGGAAAATATAGCAATCCTAAATCATTGAAGAAGGATATAGTTGGCATATATATATAGGAGGCGCGGTAGTCTAGTGGTAGGACGCCGGGCTCGTGACCGAAGGGTTGCGAGTTCGAGGCACGGCACGACACTGTGTTTCCTTGAGCAACTCTACTCCGCTTCAGCTGTAGATGAGTACGTGGTTGGGCAGTGCTAGAATTGTAGAATGCTAGCTGTGAGCGCCGATATGGCAGCACCGACTGTATGCTCCCCAGGGAAATGGGAACGATATCGGCTGGTTGCAAAGACCCTATAACCACGTATAATAATTTGTGAAGCGCTTTGAGACGACCGACGAACTAGGTTATGATAAAGCGGTATATAAGAACCTCGAATTATTACTATTATTAAATGAATTTACAAATATGAATGTACAGTCAATATTTGAATATGGATAGAAGGAATGGTTTGTGTAATTTAATTTATCATTTCGATAAAATTAAATATTAATATTATTGTTATGAATGAGAATGAAAGAATGAATGATTTTGAATTTGAGAGAAGAAATGAAAGAGAAAGAGAGAATGAAGGGAAAGAGGCCTCCCGAGTGAGGTTATATTTTGTAAGAGGAATGAGCCAGGGTACACCAACTCTGGCATCCCTACAAAAATTGCCAGGGGGAAATAAAATCCAATTTGAACCTAAAAAAATAGTTAAACCGCATTGAAACAAATGTTTGTATGGATTTTAATTTTAAATGTCGTTCCTTCTCTTGCGTTCCATTTGAAGACAGATGTATTACAGCTCCAATGACAAGAATATTTGCTGATCTAACACATTTATAATTAAACGTCCTCCTATATGATTCCGCCTTATATAACTGGTCATGCTATAATTCCCCACGTGAAAATATATCGAGAAAATGGACATATTATTGATTTTTTATGAAACTAACGTCGTGTATCGAAAAAGAGACATATCTAATTAAATACTATTTACAATTGCTGAAGTTTTAGATTTTATTCTTCGATGTGTTAAATACTTACACAGAACGATCGTGCATGTTTCTGAGTTGTAATTAGGTAAAATAAAAATAAAAACTCTACTGTAGTGCGAAGGAAGATATGTCGTTGTTAAAATGTTGTTCTTCCCATACGATCTGTTTATTTCACTGAATAAAATGAGGCTGCCGAGATTCCTAGACATGTAAATGCCATTACTAGTTTTAGTAATTAAGCAATAGTCAATACCGAACAAAATAAGTTGTAATCCCGTTAGCACTGGGACCTGCGAACTAATCATATGATGTATACTTGGCGGACTGTACGTCGTTTTGACTGGCAAACACGTTGCAAAGGAATCGTGTAAATATGTAGAGAATAAGTATTAGATGCTTTAGGGGTTTAGATCAACGCCAGAGAAATGCTGTTCCAACTGATTGATGAAAGCATTTGAATTTATGAAAATATGGATGGATTTTGCAATCAAGTGTAGTAACTCCTACAGCATTTCATAACTACCCCATACACGCCAGAAGAAAAACAAATAAGTCCTCATGCCCCTGTGCCGTTATGATAACGACCCCAGGAACCGCATGGTCCATAGTGACCGACTTACTCATTGTTAAATCTTTGTATTTGCTAATGATTTCAAGGGAATGTTTCCTTTAATTTTCAGGCCACCCGAAGAAACTCTCGCCGAACCAGTGTGCTAATGTACTGACATGTGTGATGACGTGTACATACGGGTACAAACTTGGCGCTATGGCGAACAACGGTTGTCCGCAGTGTGAATGTCTCCAATGATTTCCGGAATGTTTAAAAATAACAATAAATAAAAACACACATTTTTACAGTTGTTAGTTTTCTTGTTGTTTCTTCTATCCTCTATTCTCCTATTCTATATTAAATATATATAATATTCTGTTAAAAAGATTAATGATCTTGAAATCATAAGAAATTCTTTAGGATCCAAACCTGTGAAGGGATATATTAAAACAATGGAAGCATGCTCTAGTGATTACAGTTTTAAAAAGGAAGATAAATAATACCCCTCCAATTAGTGGTTGGTTGGTTGGTTGGTTGAAGGAATTTTCGTCTACACTCACTGACGGAGTCGGTGTTCGGTCGACGTGAGGGGCTGAGTGGGCGCGTATCAGCCCCTCGGAGATTCAAACGTCCTGCCAATCCAGGGGCCTGTTATAAGTTTATGCGGAACAACCGGTACGTCCGTTTTTAAATGTAACATTTTCTGGAAAACATCCTGGCGGACCTGCAAAGGTGAATGCAGGCCTTGCAATGCTTTGTCATGGCTCGCCTGAAAGCAGCATCAGATAACTGGGTCCGACCTTATTTCATAAACGAACAACAGTGGTCTGACCGGTTCAACCGTTTGGACCGCGATAAACGAAAACGGCCCTGGTCACGCTCTGAGGTCGGATCCGGACAGCTCATCAGATGCGGACAGGCTGTCGCAGCGGCCGTGGTCCACGGAACGATGTCCTTCTAGTATAGCTGCGGGAACCGTAGCTTCTATGTCCGATTTCGGTCCGATAACAATAAACAAAAATCAAAACAAAACGGACACAGAAGCTACGGTTCCCGCAGCTACTTCTAGTAATCCCCTCTGCCCTCCTATTGAGAACCATTGGACTACTAAGTACTATTTGTAAAGTGTTCGAAAGATTAGTTGCTAAATATTTACATAACTACCTTTCAGACAATTCTATTATATATAAATATCAGGCAGGTTTCCAGCCAGGGCCGTTTTCGTTTAAACGGTCAAACCGATCGGACCACTGTTGTTCGTTTATTAAATAAGTCGGACCTAGTAATCTGATGCTGCTTTCAGGCGAGCCTTGAGAAAGCCCTGCAAGGCCTGCATACACATTTCCAGGTTCGCCAGGATTTATACCCGAAATTGTTACATTCATAAACGGTCAAACCGCTTGCTCCGCATAAACGAACAGGCCCCTGGTCGTTCCACTGTACACCAACTTATTGAAATATACGATAACGTGTGCGAAAATATTGTGACATTTCTACAGCGTTCGATCGAGTGTGGCTTAGGAAATGTACTGGTCTGGCTCATAAATTATGTTACTGATAGATCCCAACAAATTTCCCTTGGAAATAGTAAATCTTCTGTTAAGACGGCTACTGCAGGTGTGCCACAGGGTTCGGTTATCGGCCCTTTATTATTTATAATCTATATTAATGATATAACAGATAATTTAGAAAGTCTATCGAAACTTTTTGCTTGATGATACTTCTCTTTTATGTTCGGATAAATCCCCAAAACTTATTGAACAAAAAGTTATTAATTCTGATCTTGTACAAATACAACAGTGGACGGATAAGTGGCTATAGTTCAATTCAATTCTGCAAAAACAGAAGCTTGTCTAATTTCGAATTAGATCACACCTTTGAACTTATTTTTAACAATATAAGAATAGCCATAAGAATCGCCGAGTATGCATGGATGCTAAGTGGAGCTATCACGTTGATAATATATGTAAAACAGTAATGAAACAACTAGGTGTCCTCCGTAAATTAAAATATACCCTAAACCGACGTACTTTAAATAAGATATACAATACAGATCATTTATACTCTCAACTTTTGAATATTGCTGTGAACTTCGGGATGATGTACTCTTACTGATATAGATAAATTAGAGAAGCTACAATTAGAGGCTGGACGCATTGCTACCGGTTTAACTTCCTCTCTTTAATATACCGAAACCGGATGGGAACCTCTAGTTAACAGGAGATCCCAACGAAAACTATTTTATAAAATTTACAATAGTATACTTCCTAACTATTGCAAGTGTAATTGACTTTTCTATGAGATGAACAGATTCCAAAAATGATAAATATAAGTATATATCTACATTTGTGTTGCAGTGCCTCTAGATAACAGTACCAACTCAAAATATTTGCATGATTCAATAAAAGCAAGTGTGTAGTAATATTAACAGTACTACATGTACCGTTACATGGCCTCTTAAATTAATTTAACAGACGTCATACGGAACTCTTCTAGGTCTGAGCTTCACAAATTGTAAGAAAAAATCCCCTCGATCAGAACATGAAATAATTGACTTTCGTTTAAGTAGTGCAAATATACACTGAACAAAATATCGCTAATATTAAACCATAATTCGTCCCTTAATTCGTCAGTAGAACTACACTGCAGAACTATGTGGATGGCAACATCTTTATAAAACTGACCACATGTATGCACAGCATGTTTAACCTGCATTTTCCAACGTGTTTTAAGAGGAAACCATCCCTCATTTATATACTTCTGAACCGGATCATACAAATTATATATTCTTAGAATCCTTAGGATATCATACGCAAAACCATACCTATTTTCTGCATCCAGATTTACAATAAATAGTATTGTAAATAGTATACGAGACGAGAGTGTCGTACTATGTAATCTGCATAGCCTACCGCAAAAACAATAACTTTTTAGTATCTATATATCCTTCTATGCTTGTCCAACCAAGGAGGCCAGTACGCATATCGGTTCTTGTTCGGGTTTCGAAACCCTGAATGGATTTGACAATAAAGTGTTGCGCCCTCTCTAACATTAATATTTCTGTGTTAGATTCCAAAGTTCACAGCCGTACAAGGCTGAAGCATACGCGCATCGTGGAATACGTTTGAACGGAACTGTGTTGCATACCCTCATAAATGTTCAAAAGATACATTTCAAACCTTAATGAACCACTTTCAGTTGGCATTCATAGGCGGTATGAATTCCAACTGTACAAAGGCAAATGAAACTTGAAGCGCTAACGCGCTTCATTGAATTTTCCTTTGTCCAATTGACATTCATATTGCCTATGAATGCCAACTAAAAGCAGTTCAATGCTCAAATAAAATCGTGGGTGTATGGGTGTGGGTGAGTGTGGGTGTATGGGTGTGGGTGAGTGTGGGTGTGTGGGTGTATGGGTGAGTGTGGGTGTATGGGTGTGTGGGAGTGTGGGTGTATGGGTGTGTGGGAACTGTGAGTGTATGGTTGTGTTAAAG
Source organism: Mizuhopecten yessoensis (assembly GCF_002113885.1). Classification (NCBI taxonomy): domain Eukaryota; kingdom Metazoa; phylum Mollusca; class Bivalvia; order Pectinida; family Pectinidae; genus Mizuhopecten; species Mizuhopecten yessoensis. Next base: position 689,336 of record NW_018407089.1, read on the forward strand.
TGTGGGTGTATGGGTGTGTGGGAGTATGGGTGTATGGGTGTGTGGGAGTATGGGTGTGTGGGAGTATGGGTGTGTGGGAGTGTGGGGGTATGGGTGTGTGGGGGTGTGGGGGTGTGGGAGTGTGGGGTGTGGGAGTGTGGGAGTGTGGGGGTGTGAGTGTGGGTGTATGGGAGTGTGGGTGTGTGGGTGTATGAGTGTGTGGGAGTGTGGGAGTGTGGGTGTGTGGGTGTATGGGTGTGGGGGAGTGTGGGTGTAAGGGTGTGTGGGTGTGGGGGAGTATGGGTGTATGTGTGTGTGGGAGTGTGGGTGTAAGGGTGTGTGGGAGTGTGGGTGTATGGGTGTATGGGAGTGTGGGTGTAAGGGTGTGTGGGTGTAAGGGTGTGGGGGAGTATGGGTGTGTGGGTGTGTGGGTGTAAGGGTGTGTGGGTGTATTGGTGTATGGGTGTATGGTTATGTGGGTGTATGGGTGTGGGGGTGTATTGGGTGTGTGGGTGTATGGGTGTGTGAATGAGTGAATGCATGCACGACATCTTGTCATTTAGCTACCTTATTTGTAAACCTTAAATGTTCATCTCGTGCATAAAGAATAGATCTTTCGATCCATGTGCGACATGTGTGTGAAAGTGACGATTTGTTTCTAAAATATCAGTTGGAAGTGCGCTCCGGGCGCGGGTCGCATATTTCCCGCATATTATAGAGGGCCGGAGTTCTTACGTTGATCGACGACAGACCGGTATGAAAAAAACCGATAAAACGTCAGAATAATTCGGACTACCATAGACTCTGTCATGAAGGTTCTGTATGATTTGCCGTGTCGATGATAAATAAGACTAGTTTGGTTCTTTGGTGTACATCAAAAGGATCGCGCGGCGACAGAACGGTGAAATCGACCGGCTTTGAAGTCATTAAGTGAGCTTAGTCCCTGGAATTTAGAAGGTGATCCTTCCTTTGATATTCGATAGATTCAAATATAACAAAACTAAGCCATAAGAAGGAAGGTAATATAACGTATGAGGTAGTTATACTACGTGTGTATGTGTTCCCGGTTAAAATACTTGCCGCTTCCTACCCAGTAAGATAGAAAGAATTTCTCTTTAGCTCATTTGGTAGAGTGTAAGGCTAGTAAACCAGAGGTCCCGGGTTCGAGTCCTGGTGGAGGCATTAGACATATAATGACCACTTGTACATGTGTCACGCTGTATAAGTGCAGTTATAATCCAATCAATCTACTGTTTAACATCAAATTACATGTAATTACAACATAATGTATATGTTGCTTTTGTAGCCGGGTTCAGGTGCTATACAGATTTCTTACACATCACGAAGAAGCAAATTTCCGTTTACACAATCATTTTATTTTATTATTTATGGGAGTCGAAAGACCCTGCAATAGCACATATAAACATATAAGCACATGTACAATACATAATGAAAGATCTGCATTATACAATGGACATCAGATTGACTTTACATAAAAAATACACGATATCCGTAACGGTTGCAATTAACATTACGAATTTAATACAATACATTTGAAATACTTACATAATAAATTATAGAATTTACCAATTTTGCACATGAACTATGATAAATACGAGATAATTGAATAGTGCCTAATATCAAAAATACCTACCCTATCGCTCTGACAGGGGTCTACTGATGATATCTACGTATAATATACGTTGCCTAAATAATAGGTCTATGTTTCTGTTGAAAAGAAAAATAACAAAACTTAATATATAGTAAAAATATAAAATTTCAAATAGCTCAATACTAATATATTTCAAACACTTACTCTGAAATAAGTAGAGTTTTGTTCACCGCTGTCGGTATACTGTATGTCGGTATTGACTGTATAGGTTTCTATGTCTGGTCTGGTCTCTGTCCAGTGCGGGAATGAAGATGCAATACGTGCAAGTGCACGAGCTAACATGCGATCACGTGACAAGACATTTACATAACAAAACAGCACATGTACAGGTAACAAACACTTAAGGCACACGTTGACCAGACAAACCGGTTGGACGAGTACGAGAATCAGTAGATAAAAATAGTTAAGGACTTCCCACCCTTCGTAATACCACGGAATTAGATTAGTTATCTAAGTCCGTGGTAATACACATGTTTTTCTTGTCGCATTTTCGTATCGTCAATTCCGTATTGCGTATCGGGCATTCCATTTACCGTAGTGTAAATTATAGTAACACCGGGTAAACAATAGTACACGTGCGTGACGATGATACATGTATGTCAACACCCGATATCGAGACTTAACTTGGAAATGTGTAATCACACGTGCACGTAATTCAGAAATAAAGCTTATGATACAAAGACATTAGTTAACTCACGGGAAAACACTGACATACGATCAGACGACTTCGAGAAGGTCGTATATGAGGCGCATGGAATGCAGACTGATGTGTTTTGTTTACCGACCTCACATGTACGTATATATATCACGTTCTAACAGTATTTCACAAGCTCTTGGTCGCTACGACTTTTGTTGTGGAGCGAGTTACGCTCTGTCAGATAAATCGGTTCCCAAATGCAATTACAATAACTAATGAAAATAGTGGTTTTTAAAATATCAAGATCCCTATAAAATGCAAGTGCATGTGCGTGCACGTAATAATGGCATACCATGCGAAAGCCAATGGTTATATATGTACCTGACATGTTAATATACCATGCGTAAGCGGGCTATGGATTGATGTCCAAAGTGTACATGACTGAGAGTATTTTTGTTCCATAAGAGAACAGTAAATAAATGAATTATAAGACTTTGTGTGTATTTGGTTCAATTTTTGTATGAAATTATGTGACCTGTTTGCTTTCAGCTGGTATTTAGTAACTTTTATCCATACATTTTCAAGAAAAAACGCTTTTTGTAACATGTTGTAGATATTTTATGATAAATAAAATATTTGTAGGGTTGATTATCAATGTTTCTTTTCATTATTTTATTGCTGTAATAGTTTTGAACAATGCCACATGCTCCAAAAATGTGAAAGTGTTGAATTTGACGGAGAGAAAAAAAATCGGTATTTTTTCAAAAAAAAAAACCCAGTTTATCGGAATGCTTAGATATTCATAAGTTCATCTCTACATATTGACATAACCATTATGTGAAACTTTCATTGAATTCTGCTGGCTAATTGCGAAAGAGTGGAGCCTCCTTAAGTACGTCAGACATACATATAACTTAAGCATTCTCACTAAGACACTATTATATAGTTTAATAATTTGAATTAAACTCATATAACAAAATAATCTAAAAAAATAGCACTGCCTCATTTTTCACGATGATGAATATCTACAGGTCTATAAATATAAATAAACGTTTTAGGAGTTACCCGGTAAAACCAGGGTTGAGGGGGCATTTCAACGAAAGTTGATTTAATTCCTTAAAAATGCTAATAATACTTTCTTTCTGTACTCCAGGAGGGGTTCCCAATGTAAATCCATGAAATATGAAGAAGGTAAATTCAAAAAAGGGAACCCCAATAACATAGATTAAATCACACATGTATTTTATTACTCGAGAAACGTTTTCATGGTTTGTTTCTGTTTTTTATTTTGTTAATTCCGAAAATAATATGTGTTTTTTAGCGAAATCGTCAAAACTCTATTTCACGGGCAACGTTGATTGTTGTGTTTTACAAATTAAAAAAATATATTAGTTAATTAATAAAATCATAAAAAAAATTAACGCAAGTGTTAGACAAACTGGAACAATCCAAACAAAGAAAAATGTACTGACTGAAAACAAGAACGCAAATCAAGTTCATAAAATAATTAGCCTAATCAAAAAAATAAAGCTTAAGAGTTGTCCCCCTTTACAGTGTTAGATTGCTTTCTGGTGAGCTCATCATTATTAGTGTTTTTCTTGAAATTAATAAAACAATGCATAATGTATATATATAAATGAAATATTCCGCAAGTCATACATGTACATTACCTGAATAACTTCAACAATTTACAGGCGGTTGTCAACAATAAGCCTACCACAATCTGCTCTTAGAATTAAGGCTAAAGTCATGAAATGTGGAACATACCCCAATATCTTCACCTGTAATTCCGGGGTAAGGCAGGGTGAAAATCTTACCCCATTTTTATTTTATTGTATCTAAATGTACAGTCATTGGATTCTAAAAACATTTAAAGGTCACAGGCCTATCATATTTGGCGGGGAAACTTGAGAATGAGCTACACATATATCTCAAGTATATACTGTTATATGCTGATGACACTATTTTGTTAGAAGGTACCCCAGAAGATTTACAAAAACAACTCAATGTGTTTAATGATTATTCAAAAGTGCGGCATCTTAAAGTAAATATCGATAAAACAAAAATGATGATATTTGGTAGAGGGAGAGTATCCCAAAATATACGTTTACTTATAACAGAAATGAAGTAGAAATTGTGAAAAATTTCAAATATCTTGGTGTTAATTTTACTCAAAATGTAAATGTTCTAACGCGTTAAACGTAACTTCTAACGCGTTAAACGTAACTTCTAACGCGTTAAACGTAACTTCTAACGCGTTAAACGTAACTTCTAACGCGTTAAACGTAACTTCTAACGCGTTAAACGTAACTTCTAACGCGTTAAACGTAACTTCTAACGCGTTAAACGTAACTTCTAACGCGTTAAACGTAACTTCTAACGCGTTAAACGTAACTTCTAACGCGTTAAACGTAACTTCTAACGCGTTAAACGTAACTTCTAACGCGTTAAACGTAACTTCTAACGCGTTAAACGTAACTTCTAACGCGTTAAACGTAACTTCTAACGCGTTAAACGTAACTTCTAACGCGTTAAACGTAACTTCTAACGCGTTAAACGTAACTTCTAACGCGTTAGTTTTTAACGCGTTACTGTATATCGCTTTTGGCCATAGATGCATCAGAAATGAAACGTGTTTTTCCAGTTTACCGCTTTGTGTAAGTTATTATATGATGGCATTTCGAAGAAGTCGGGAAACGTACTCTATTTCATCATCTGCAATAAGCGTACATGTGACGAATCGCGGGAGAAATCATTGTTTTGGTGGCATTAATGACAGGGGCAGTTATCAACAGGTGGAGGTAGTTACCGACAGCTAAATTAAAATGTTAATTATTTCTATTATCTCTCATAATACATTCATTTGTTCTGACGTGTGTCCAATTGCTTAAATAATCATTGTGGAAATGTTTTTATGTTCTTAATGTTCAAAAGATAATTAGTTATATACCTCCTGCCTAACGGAACAATTTTCATCAACATTTGATCTATGTAATTGTTTACTTTTCAATATATAGTATATTCTGTCTATATATGGCTGCATTGTCTTCAAATATTGATATTTTTCTCAATTTGTAATTGCAATTTATATTGAGGATATCTACAAGAATTATCTACATGAATTTTATTGAGAACTTTGGATTTTTTAGTATTTTAGTTATGCTTGTAAAGTTATGTCTGTTTACTTTTTTCAAGTTTCAAGTTTTACAAGTTTTTATTTCACTCAGCCACACTTTAGTGTGGTACAAGAGGTCACATTTATACAAATACAACACCTTATTCTGTATAACTTATGATATAACAGGATTTACAGCATAATTAATATTTTCAATATTGTTTCTAGAAATCTCCAAACTTTTTTAAGGAGAACAGTGTTGCATATTTGAAACATTCCTTTCATTTTCACGGTCGTCGGATAATTATAATAATACTTACGTATATATGTTTGCCTCAGTTCCATGATCTGACTGTTATTACAAATAAATAAATAATGGAATTCGTCGCCAACATCAATGTTACAGAGATGACATATTCTATTTTCCCTTGGGACACCTGTCCATCTTCCTGTTTCGATAGGGAGTTTCGAATTTGATGTTCTGGATTTAGACATTATTTCCCGATCTTTTTCCCCAAACCGTTTCAAATATTCTTCTAAGCCAAAATCTTTCTTAAAAATAGAATAGGTATTCCCTCTGGACGATATTGTGACGTCATGATTCCATTTTTGAATAAATTGATCCTGTAACTTAGATTTAAGTATATTTTTCAGTAGCGGCTTGCTTACAGTACATGTTTCTTGAAATATCCATACATAGTTCATTCCCGAGTAACCTAGTAATTCTTTAATATTTTGCAACCATTTACACTTAATGACGTAATTTTCGTGTAACTTGTACACGATTTTGTAAATTTTGCCTGAGAGCTTATCATGACAAGTGACTAGAGCATACCAAAACATTATCATTTTACAATTAATATCAATCTGGATAGGATATCTTCCTGTTTCTCCGTACACCATGTAATTGGCAGTGCTCCTTCTAAAATTTAGCAGTCTCTTACAAAACTGTAAATGATTCTTTTCAATTGAAGTGTTATTTTCAAATCCCCAAACATCTGCACCGTATATTAGAATTGGCAACACTTTTGAGTCAAACAATTTAAACTGGAGATCAATTGGTAAAGGAATATTTCTATTTTTTCTGCGTACTGCAAATAATGCTCTTTTGCTTTGATAAAACTGCCATTGTAGATAAAAATAAGTCCTAGGTACATAAAACTATCTTCTATATCAAGTTCTACTTTTTCGTTTATAAAATATCATAATTTGGGTTTTCTGAGTATTAACTGAGAGCTTCTAGTTTGAACAATATAACTCAAAAACATCAAGCGCAGACTGTAGCCCTTCTGGCGTGTCTGACATAAGGACGGTATCGTCTGCATATAATATAATAAATAACTTCAGATATGTTCCAATGGTATCAGCAAATTCACGTTGTTTTCTTGAAAAAAATCTTCTAAATCACTCAGGTACAAAGCAAACAAAAATGGTTACAAATTTTCACCCTGTTTTAAACCGACATTGCAGTTGAACATGACGGACATTTCAGAGCCATTTTTTACTCAGGATTTCGTATTTGAGTACAAACCATGAATTACATTGAATATTTTCCTTTTTATACCGCTCTTAAGTAGTTTTTCCATAGCCCGGCTCTCCAGACAGAGTCGAAGGCTTTGCGAAAATCTATGAACGCACAATACAGTTTTTCCCCAAGTGATAAGTATGATGTAGTTAAGAAATGAAGAATAAACATGTTATCTACTGTTGAGTATCCCTTCCTAAATCCCGCTTGTTATAATAACAAATTCATCAGACAATTTGTTCAGGCGGCTATTTAAAAATGATGTGAAAACTTGACCTAGGCAAGATACAAGAGTTATCGCCCTGTAGTTGTCAAGGTCATTTGGATCAAAGCTGTTTTTGAATATAGGCTTTATTATACTGTTGTCCAGGCATATGGTACTACGCCTGTATCGAGTATGATATTAAAGCTTTGCTGTTTGCGAGTTTTTTAATCGCACCAGTAATCTTATCGACGCTAATATCGCCATTTAATATATCGTCACATTCACATAGGTTATTCTCTATTTCGAGATCATCATCATGTTCATCTATAAGTACTCATAAGATTTTTCAATGTCGATTTCATTACATTGTCTTTTTTTGTTATCACATATGTTATTGAGGATATTACAGAAAGCTTTAGTATCAGTCTTAAAAGGGTTTAAAGGGTTGCCGATAACTGCCGCAATTTGAGTATCGGAGGTAGTTATCGACAGTATGTGAAATAAATACCAATTAATTTTTGTTTTATCCATCAAAAACATATTTTTTATGAATGACTTGTACTTCAAAGTTGCCTGTATGATTTCCATATACATATATCGTGGATTGTGTAAGGTGAGAGCAATCGTGTTGCTAAAGTCTATCCAGTAAACAGACATAACTTTACAAGCATATATATATAGTTAGCTGCGGGAACCGTAGCTTCTATGTCCGTTTTTTTAAATAATTATTATTGTTATCGGACCATAGATCCGATAACAATAATATTTTATTTTTTTTTTTTAAATTGGACATAGAAGCTACGGTTCACGCAGCTAATATATAGTCTACAGTTGAGGCTGGTCTATAAATACATCCTAGCAAGAAGTTATGACGTGCAACTGTTACTTCAACAATTTACAGGCGGTTGTCGACAATAAGCCTACCACAATCTGCTCTTAGAATTAAGGCTAAAGTAATGAAATATGGAACATTCTCCAATATCTTCACCTGTAATTCCGGAGTTAGGCATGGGTGAAAATCTTTCCCCATTTTATTTTTTATTGTATCTAAATGACCTTTAAATGTTTTTAGAATCTAATGACTGTACAGGCCTATCAAATTTGGTGGGAAAACTTGAGAATGAGCTACACAAGTTGTATTTAATGTTATATGCTGATGACACTATTTTGTTAGCAGATACCCCAGAAGATTTACAAAAACAACTCAATGTGTTTGATGATTATTCAAAATTGAAGCATCTTAAAGTAAATATCGATAAAACAAAAATGATGATATTTGGTAAAGGCCCCGAGAGGATCCCAAAATATACGTTTTACTTATAACAGAAATGAAGTAGAAATTGTGAAAAAAATCAAATATCTTGGTGTTAATTTTACTCAAAATGTAAACGTTCTAACGCGTTAAACGTAACTTCTAACGCTTTAGTTTTTAACGCGTAACTATATATCGTGTTTGGCCCGAACCGCCACCCATAGATGCATCCGAAAAGGATCGCATTGCCATAGTACACCTACAATGTACATATTTAATTTGAGTGAATTGAACAATTTCTAAATTGCGACCAATCAGAAGCCACTGTGTGGTTGTTATGGCAACAAAACGTTCGTGATTGAATTTGCAGTGCCCTAATACCCTATATACCAATTTTCATCGAAATAAAACAATATCTAAATTTCGACCAATCCGAAGCCTCCGTGTGGTTGCTATGGTAACGAAACTTATGTGGTTTCATTTGCAGTCCCATTATACCCCTACATGTATATACCAATATTCATCAAAATCGAACAATATCTAAATTTCCACAAATTAGAAGCCTTTGTGTGGTTGCTATATGGTTGCTATGGCAACGAAACATATGCGGTTGAATATTCGCAGTCCCCTAATATCCCTATATACAAATTATCATCAAAATCGAATAATATTTAGATTTCCACCAATCACAGGCCGCTGTCCGGCTGACCAGTCGGATGACCGATCGAAAAATAAAAATAAGTTTGCCTGTCATACACGAACACTCATGTGAAGTTTCGTTGAATTTTGCCCTACGGTTTTCGAGAAACATGTCGGAAACCTCGTCGGCGGAAGAAAGTGGAAGAAATAGGAATAATAATAAGAAAATATTAATAATAAGAAACGGAGCAAAAACAATATGTCCCCACACTTTGTTTGGGGGACCTAATTAAAGCTTAAGAGTTGTCCCCCTTTAAAATGTTTGATTGCTTTCTGGTGAGCTCATTATAAGTGTTATTAGTGTTTTCTTTAAATTAACAAAACAATGTATATATATATATATATGCACATTACCTGAATAACTTCAACAATTTACAGGCGTTGGTCGACAATAAGCCTATCACAATCTGCTCATTCATAATTGTACAGTACTTATACATATATATATATATTACTGTAAATTAAATAACTAGAGCATTTATAAGTTATACCTTTATCAAGAAAGCTACAAATGAAAACTGAAAATTATATTTAGGAAAATAAAAAATAAACATTTTCGAAAAGTGTCTTTTTATTCCTGGCAATAATTTGAAATAGTTGTACGTAAGTTCAGATTGTCGGATAATAATCAGGAAAAAGTACAAAGGGACTTAATAATTGTCAACAGATGTTTTTTTAGGGGACGATCAACAATTTATTTCCTGTGGTTCAGATATAAGCCTAATTTACTGCTGAGAAAGGGCTATTGGAATAAATATTAAATAATTTCATTGAAAAAAAGTCTCCATTGGACATTTTGTAGATGATAAAACATTTTATCTATAAAACAAAATATTAAATGAGTGTATATTGTTTAAATAAATAATTTTCTTGAATGTTTATTTTTGTTTTTGTCTACACGTATGCAAAGTTCTTTGAAGAACAATCACGAACTTAGATAATTAATTCCGTAATGTAATTAATCATAAGCAAACTAGCATAATGAATCGACATGGAACCGTTTTTATCTAAGTCTATGAACATTGTACACGATGTGAAAAAAAATCTTGGAATTGTCCACTTACATGTTACATATGGGTAAGTCGGAATTAGTGCAAAATTACATTCGATTTTTTTTCACCCGTAAATAATAAGTAATCATATTTTACACTGAATCTAACAGCAGTATTAATATTTATATGGTATCAGAAAAGGTACGCTAATTCTGTTGAAAGAATGGACATGTTTGACAGCATAACGAAAAAGTTTGACAATGCTTTCCCACGAAAAGATTAACTCGTCCAACTGATGACGTCACAGCACGTGCCGGATGACAGGTGCGTACTTTTTATTGAATGGAAAGCTCATGTTTCGTTCTCAGGGTATGGCGGAAGTTGCATTTTTTATCTAAACATAACTCACCCGACTGTGGTATCCGGGGCCAATGAACATCGTTCGGGTGTGAGCGGAACCCACGTGCCCTAGCCGAGCTGGATATATATTTTGTCGTGTGCAGTTGAGGGTACTAATAAGCTGTCAGCTGTCGGGACGGAGACATCGATATCAGCACGAACGGCCTGGAGTATTTTCAACAAAAGTGTGCAGTAATCTTTGATAGCTTCTCCATAAACTATGGCTGCTACAGTGAGTACAGACAGCTATGATACTTTAGAAATGCTATTTATCGTTTAATAAAGGCCTAACATTGACTTTTAAACACTGTATCAACTCAACATTTCTGAAATTCCGTCTTGTCCAAGACAGGGGATCATTTCAGTGATCGAGATAGTATTGTTATATAACCCAATCCCCGTTTACGAGCAGCGTGCACCGTGGGAAATTATTACAATTATTTCAAAGTATGACAAATTTTAAGTTATACTGAGCGCCTTCATAACTTTCTGTGGAGGGAAACAAAAGACAGACCCAATCAGTTACTAATCCCAGCAATGATTTCAGATACATGTCTCTCTTTTCAATACAAAAAAAAAGATTGATTTAACATTTCTTTTTAACAAAACAGCTTATTGGCCACAAATTCTTTGTTCACATATAATGATATATGTATTTTTTTTATTTGTAAGGAATCCCTTCGCTCCTGAAAACACTTGCTTAAATTCTGATGAACAGGTTGAGCACAGCGGCACATATGGGTAATACATCCTGCATTTTAAAATAAACACGCAAAGTCTAGTTCTTTTAAACACTTTGAGCAGACAAGGGCGTTATTCTTTCAACTAAATCCAAAAAAACCCACATAGTACAATGAAGTACATTTGTGCACAAAAGTTAATCAATTATGATGTCTTAACTTTTTGTAAAAAGGACAAAGCATATCACTGACTTTTTTCTCCATTGACTTCAATGTGTAGGCAATGGGACCATGACAGGTAAGCATGCTTTTTCTGTGTGCTATTTATAGCTACTCTACATCACACTATAAGCAATGGAGGTAATACAGTTTGTCATTTTCACAAAGATTTTGATTATAACTGAATTAACATATTGTGCACAATTGTACCTCATTATATTTTTAATTGATTATGCTGAAAGTATGACACCCTTTTTTGTTTATAATGTGTAAAAGAACTTTGTGTGTTTTTATTTCATTTTATTCCCCATTTCAGTAATAAGGTTGTTACTCAAATGGCTAACTGTTACCCAAATGCAGGATTTATACCCATGTGTGACGTTGTGCCCAACCAGATGATTTCTGATGTCTGTCTTTTCAATACGAAAAGGAATTTATTCTAAAAAAAAATTCCAATGCAGTTTATTGGCCAAACATTCTTTGTTCACAATATATATGTCCTTTTTATTTGTAAGGAATCCCTTTGCATATGAAACACATGTTTAAATTCCTATACAATTATGGAAGTTCCCATTTAAAGAAAACAATCAAAAACAGCCAACTCCCAATTAAGAATGAGGGCTGTATGATGTCGCCCAGCCTGCCAAAGAAAAGTATCTAAGTTAAATATAACATCTCTGAAATTTTGTAGGCCTACTTCTTGCAAAAAAGTTGATGTGATTTTACCATGTTTTCACTCAATAAACCCTGAAATTTCATAATGAACTAATCCAACCTTTGATTTGGAACAGTTCAAATGTGTCTTCAGGGATGAATGAGTTCAACTAATTGGGTAGACTATAATAGCTAGAGGTAAATGATTTTTTTGAAATTTTGTCCGAAGTTTACATCTAAATATTTACATCCATTTAGTGCTTTTTGAAGGCACGGTCTACAACAGTTTTGGAAATGTCTTGTTATCTTTATAGGTTTGTGCTCGTTTTGGTGAATATCCCTGTTAAATTAAGTTTGTTTGTTGAATATACCAACACTGCATGACTAAACACAGATGAGTTTGCCTACGATGTTCAGGAATATTTCAGCAACGAAAAAACTGCAAAATAAAAAAGTATGAAAATGTGGCAAAGTTTTTCTTGCAATTTTCACTCAGAAATTCTACTGAGAAATGGTGACACAATCCTATTACCTTAGGTTAAATCCCAACTGACCAACCCAATGTTTTTTCAGCCATGTTACCTCAACTCATTCACCCCTGAAGACACATTTGAACTCTTTCAGTTCAAAAATTGAAATAGTTTATTATGAAATTTCAGAGGTGGATGAAACAAACCTATTTTTTTGGTCTAAGGTAATCCGAAATGATGGTTCATCTCTCTGTAGGATATACTGCAGTGATTTATTTTGCTCAGTTTTACTGCCATATACAGGCTGTTTCCCCTAGCTAAATTTGATTTTTTCCCAATTTTCATGTTTTACTCCCTATTTAATTTGAAATATTTACGAGGCTTGAGATCAAAACATGCACTGTCCTTATCATTTCCCAAAAAAAATGTATGGAAAATATCAACAAAGGGGCGACCTGGATGAGGTCAAAGGTCAATCTCATTACACATCGGACAGGAAAGTCAGTGATGCCTGATGGTTTGGAAGTTTAATTGTAACCTTACCATGACTTTCTGTAACGAGCAATCGTCTTAAATGAATTTTATGTTGAAGTGATTATATATATATATATATCACTTTCAATGTTTAAAGGGCCAAGATTTGAATTACAACTTTTTGATTCATTAATCACCAGTAATTGAACAGTTATTGACTGGTAGTTATTATATATGCTTTTATTTAAAATTATTTTATTGGTTGAAATTTAATAAAAAAAATATGGGGACCTGATACTCTCTTTAAATGGCCTTATGACCGAACACCATATCATTAACCCTTTCACCACTGTAGACCATAATGGACTAATCCACATTAATGTATGGTAGAGTCCACTAAAGTTGCCTAGGAGTGATCGCCTCTGGTGTACTGGATGACTCATGAAATTTGGGAGAGATCACCTTGACCTGAATGATGACACAGACTGGGGACCTGTCCATCTGGGCCAGGGAGGAGAAACCCCCTCCTATCTCAGCCAGGAAACCCCCTCCTATCTCGGCCAGGAAACCCCCTCCCAATTTCATGGAGGGAACCCTACTCTCCCCTTCCCCTCTCCCTCTGGGAGCTCGCCATCCTTCCTTAACTCATTTACCCCTGAAATTTCATAATGAACTATTCCAACATTTAAAATGGAAGAGTTCAAATGTATCTTTAGGGGTGAATGAGTTAAGGTCTCTATGCCTATCACATTCACAATCAACTCTAACGGCAGGTTTGTCATACACTGATACAGCCATACTTTTAATTGGAAGAATTTACTGACTGATTTTCAAAGCAACACTCAACTGGATCCTTCTCTCCTCCCACCACCCATCCCACGGTCACCAGGATTCTCACTGATGTGGTAATCTAATCTGACTAATCGTTAGTGCCTTTCCCCCCCATCTTTTCACACATTGTAATTATATCTATAGAATCCCACTGCAACATTTCAGTCACCAAAATTCTCTTGTTTTTATACACCCGTCAAATTTGACGGAAACTCTTTGAAACTTAGTAGGCTAAATAATCATGACATGTTGTTTCCTTGAAAATAATTTTGATTCAACAATTTTGCAAAAGTTATTGCCCTTTGTTCATTTCAGTATTTGATTTTTTGTCCGGAGATCTCCTACATTTTTTCACGGATTTCTTTGAAACTTAGTAGGCTAAATAATCATGACATGTTGTTGTTTCCTTGAAGATAAATTTGATTCAACAATTTTGCAAAAGTTATTGCCCTTTGTTTATTTCAGTATTTGATTTTTTGTCCGGAGATTTTCTCCTACATTTTTTATAGCATGTCGGCTAACCACTCTTAAAATGATGCAGATCTTATTTCAATGTAAGAAAGTATATAACGCTATATGGCATTCGGCGGGCATATATTGTTCCGCCCCACGATACTCGTGTTGAAATTTAGCCCAGGATTTCTAATAGGAATTTTTATATAGAAAATGGATTGTCTTTCATGTCCTGATTAAAATACACAATTATTAAATTGAAAGGGCTGTCCATCTCATCCTTGACCAATATCTGATCTTTCTCATTGTTTTATATAAAGGACATAAAAGTGATGCCATAACATTTTCATTCTGTTATTTTTTACATGATTTACTGTGTGGTTTGGTTTTACTGATAAGTAATTGTTAGGCTTGTAACTATAGTTTAACTGAAATGAAGCCAAAACAATTACTTGTGTTTTCGCTATCGTCCAAAGAAAAGATACGGTGGCCTTGGTAGGAAGGCATTTTTAGATGGTGGGGTATTCAAATCACCCTGCGTCCATGGTCCGTCGTCCGTCGTCCGTCCGTAAACAATTCTTGTTATCGGTATTTCTCAAGAAGTACCAAAGGGGTCTTTCTCAAATTTAATATGTAGGTTCCCCTTGGTCCTTAGCTGTGCAGGGCAACTTTTGAGACTGATCGGATAAACAACATGGCCAACAGGCAGCCATCTTGGATTTTGATAGTGAAAGTTTGTTATCGCTATTTCTC
>NW_018407089.1:704876-816693 GCF_002113885.1 Mizuhopecten yessoensis
TTTTAAATGTAGGTTCCCCTTGATCCCTCGTTGTGTATGTTATATTTTGAGACTGATCATAAAAACAAAATGGATTAAAAGAAGAACTAAACAGATCTTTCTCATATTGCAATGATCGATTCTATTTCTTTCACATTAAGTACTGTACTAGTAAATATGTGAAATGACAAACTCACTTTGAAGGTTGGCTTTCATACACATCAGTATTAAGTTTAGATCAAAAGTTACCTCAAGGTGCATTTACTGTTAACATGACTCGATCAAACAGATTAGAGGAAAGAAGAGAAAAGATCGAACTGACAAAGAACTAATGAAGATGGTACAAAGGTGGGTGCCAAGATCCCTCTGGGATCTCTTGTTTTTATTATGAAATATTTTTACTTTGCTTTTATAGAACAGGGGTTCTGACTTTAACGGTGCATATAATTAAATGCCAAAAAACCCCTTTTGGGTAGGTATAGGGTAAGCAGAATCCTGCCCCTTCCATTCTCTGTCCTCCCATCCCCTAATCTGATAATCCCTTTGTACAACATTACTTCTCCCTCTCACTGTAAACTATCCTGGCAAACTATCCTGGCTTCCTCCCATCCTCTGTCCTTTTTCCCAAATTTCACACCCTTTTTGTACCATATCACATTCCATCTCAAATCCAGTTGTCATGCCCCCACCCCCACCCTTCTACTCTGCCTTCCTCCACCCTCAACAGTGAACTTGACCCTCCACTTGGAACTACACCACTTCCCATCTCAAATTGAATTGTCCTGGCCCTATCGCATTCTAAGCCCTTCCAATCGGACAACCAATCTATAACAATCATTGCCCACTCCACAATTGAATTTCCTTTGCTCTTGTCCATCTAGACTGCCCTCCCTCCACTATGTCTCCAGTATATTGAATGATTTAGAGAAAAGAAATTCTAATTAATTAATAATTTTGATCACATTGATTACTTCTCAAACAAGGGGAGATAATCTAGTAGTAAATCTTCCATCCTCTGTCCCACCGCCACCCCCAATCTTGCACCCACACCATTGCAGCTCTGTAATCAAATTTGTTCTGGCCCCTTTGATCCTCTGCATTCCTCCCCAATATCTGACACTCCTTTGAACACATCATTCAGGATTTCCCATGCAATTGGATGTCCCCTCCTATCTTCCCTCCCCCTCTAGATCTTCTCACAGTCTGACAACCACACAGTACCACACCACCATCTTAGTATTTGTACCCCCCCCCCCCTACTCTCCCCCAACCCTCCCGTAATTGTGTGACCTACTTTGAACTGGTGTAAAATTCACCAGTTAGTGTTGTCAGTGGCTTTAATGCATAATGTATGGTCATTATGATAGTATCAGTTGTATGGTACATAACGGATGTTTAATGATGTACAAGTGTAAATGAGATTCCTCTGATTTCAGTAATATGTTCACCCAGTGAGTGCACCGTTTTTTTCAGATTTCAAACTAAAACAATTCCTACATGAATGGTGTTCGGGTCTCGGGTCAGAAGTAGTAAGGACAATTGTATTTTTGTTCGGTTTATTCCTATTCCTAATTTAAAATTCTTTTTCGAGGATTTTACAAAGATATTTCAAAACTACAGACACGGCTAGATTGCTTTTTCAGATTAACTTTAGGGAACTTCAAATAAGTAAAACCTTTCAGAATAAAAACATGCATGATATTTAAACTTCATTCGTTCAATAGCTTTTCCTAAACTTGTGCCGTATTTCCAGAGATTATCTTAGAGGGATGCCATGGAAATTTGCCCCTTTTAATTCCCATTCTCTTTCGTTTTACGTATAATGGCACCTGAAATTTTGATATAGACTTAATATTGCTGAAAATGGCCCAGTGCTCCCAGTTTCCATGATTTTCCCGGTGTTTTTACTTTCTTGCCAGACAAAAAATATTACCTGTTTCCTGTAACATGTTGGAGAACTTTAGGGTAGGTACTGGTAACCAATTTTATTTTAACAAATACTGTATATAGTTTATATAGGAGAGTGATCTTGACTTTAACAGTGCTTCTTTGAAAACTGCCTTAAAAAGTTTAGGGTAGGCACAAAATATTAGGATAGGTAGGGTTACTGGAAACACCAAATATTTTTTGTTTGGTCTTAACTGATGCCCTTTTTAAAAAACAAATGAACAAATAGCCCCTTGCTGTTTACGGTAAGTATACCCCTTTTATGATCATGATGAATTTATTTTCAAAAATTATTACTGGTACTTGTGTTATTAGCAGATAAGATCTGCAGGTGATGATTTATTTATGGCTATAATTGGAGGAAATTATTTTGATATTTCATAATTAATTGTTCATTGGTAATATTTACAAATATATAAATGTATCTTTGATAGATGAATGAGGTTGTTAAATTTTAAGGCTTGTTTTGAAACTAGAGCCTGAATTTAGACATCGGAAGTGGGAAGCTGCTACTGGTCCAATAAAGGTTTGGAACCAAAACCTGGAGATAAGAGCAAAATTTTATATTACAAAGTAAACTGACCCTAAGGGAGTAATTAAATAGTGTTTGGTCAAATCTTTGGTGGTCTGGGACCATCCTAGTGACCACTGTCTGACCATCTAACACCACTACCACTGACCAGTACACATGGTCAAGGACAAGGCCAGTCTGTGTTGGGGAGGATGAGAGATTAGGACTGTGACCAGATGAGAGAGTTGACCACCAGTGTGACCAATCAGAAGGAAGATAAATGTAGGGGGGAACACATCATGTTACACTAGTGTTGTCAGCTTTCTATGTAGTGTTCACACTAAAGGGAACTGATTTATACACAGCTTTTATTACTGTTATGGAAATGTGGGCAGGGGCTTTGGAATTTAAAACGTTTTCACAGAAAATCAAAGTAAAGAGTTGAATCAAATTAAATGGATTATTTTTACTAAGTATGATCTTAACAGCAAAAACATCCATATTTATGAAAGATGATTTCATTTCAGTTGACATGTTTCTATTCATCTCATTACAATAAACAAAAAATGAAAAATTAACAACGAAGTTGAACAGGACATTTTTTAAAGGGATTGGGAGGAGGCCTCGGTTGTGCTATTTTGGTCTCAAAATATCTTTCCTTGTCTAACATTATCTAGACACATGTTCTTGCATCATTTTTGAAATAATTTGATAAAAATATCATAAAAAGATGAAATATGTCGGTGGTCTGGACTTCCTTTTCTTTTTAGGAAGACCGCCTTTCAAAACTCTTGATATATTATATTTTGCCCTAATCTTTTGTGAAAGTGTTTTATTACTATTTTGGATTGGTTGGTAATTCAACTTATAAAATAAAACTCAGCATAATTCTGTCTTCATAGTTGTGTAACAAGCTCAAATTAATTGAAGGTTACATTAATGTACTAGTATTAACATTACCATAACAAGTATCATTTGTGTCAAGAGTTTTCTCCCTTGATACATTTTACTTTGTATTACTTTATGATATTATTAGCCTTAAATTTAAAAATTATATTACCAAAGTCCTAATTAGGTTTAATACTGCATCTTTTAATGTAGAATGACATTTTCCGAACTCGAATCAGTAATCGTGTATATTAACGGTACTTTTTTCCCTTGCATTTTTTTTATTACAATTTTACAGATATATCCCAATAGATTATAACAATTTCAAATATGTAGATTTTAATTTACAGTGGTCAATATTTAAACTAACCAGGCTTTCAGATTTGGTTTGTTAATTTTTGATGGGGAACCTGACACAGATAACTCTGCAGGAAGTATACACCAGACCTAATTGGTGGTCAAGTTATCTGACTGGTGGTGATGTATTGAGCCAGTGGTCAGCTCTATCTTGTAAAACCATTTATATTTCGTCATGGTTTTTATCTTCGTGTGTTATTGGCCAATCAGGGGTCTGGATGTAAGTTTCCATTTCTTGGGTTGGGGGGACATGTGATTACACTGATGGCTAGCCCTGTGTGTGGGAAAGTGAGGACAAAACCTTGTGGAGGGAAGTGTTAAAATTATCAGAGGATGTGACCAGGGCAGAATCATTACAAATAAATACTGGATAACTGTGGAGGTGTAGATATACTGACCTACCCATTCATCTTTGTGGCTATTACACAAACTGGCAAATATTGAGCAACTGTGGAGGTGAAAAATACTTATATCCCAATGTAACAATATTTGTGACAACAGGCTTACAGGCATTGGCAAATATTTATGAGTATCTGTTGATGTGAAAAATACTGAAATTAAGTTACAGACATATATATATCTGTGCTATTATGGTGGATGTGAAAATACTGGAATATACACATATCTGTTTCGGGGTAACCTATTGACACGGACATTCCAGGATATTGAGAGTTTTAGATCTACTGAAATTTTAGTTACCAGAATCCTTTGCTAATTTGTGGATGGGAAAAAGCTGGAGTTGTAACAGGAATTTACCTTTGGGTGTAAAGAAGTTATTGATCTGGGTTTTTTTCCTTTAATAAACACACTTTTGAATTTGATAGATTGATTTACCCAGATATGGAATTTATATAAACACTAATAACTTTGAAATTATTTATCAGAGCAGGAATCCTGATTATCCAACTTGTTTTCCACATCTGTTGAAAATGTGAGTGACTGTATCTTGGAAGTTTTATCTGAAAATGAAATGAAGAAAGTTACTTTACTCTCCTGAACTGTGTTCTTTAATGGACTTATACTTACTAAGTGTTCGCTGAAAACTGAGGGATATATGCTACTGGATGTGTTCAGGAACTTTTGAGAATTTGTGGAATATCAGACTTTGAAACTTTTAACTGTGTTAAAAAAGTCAGATTCAAGAAATGGATTTCAAGGCATTCACAGGTACAGTACTGCACTTGAAGATGCTTAATTAATTATGTTGAAAACTTCAACTAATTGTTATAATGACATCAGTGTGCTGAGATAATTTGGTAAGATAAATTTAAAGAAAGTGTCTGGTTTGGGTAAACCAGTCCATTGGAGGTGTGTCAAAAGTTACCGGACGTCTTCATCAACTACTGAAATGAATGTTTCTATATATATAGATCCAGGCTGTTTTTGACATCTCCTTACAAATCTGAAGCCAAATTAATAGGGAATGAAGTCCTTCCATTTGTATTGAAATTAACAAGTTGATCTGTTTGAGACCCCAGTTTAAAAACCCCATCTACTTCAGTATTAAAGTAGTAAGAGTTGGTGATCTGAGCTGAATCTCCAATGAAGAATTAAGAGTTCCAATTTGTTTAACAATTTCAAACTTCAAGTTGCTTGTGAAAAATTATATATTATATAATTTTTTTCAATCATTTCCCTTTCCCAAAAAATATGAGCACCACAGGGATTAGATACCCTGGCAGGGCTCGACAATAAGGGCAACCCACTAGTCTGAGACTAGTGAAATTGCCAGCTGGACTACATATCTAGTGGTTTAAAAACTGCTAGGTCGATGGACTTGCCAAAATTCTATATTACTTATCATGTTGAATAATATACTGGGTTAGTGGAATTTTCACAAGGACTAGTAAAATAAGTAACTACTAGCCTGGCTGACTAGTGGTTTTTAAACGTATTTCTAGCCCTGCCAGGACTTCTGGATTATAAAGTAGGCCCTTGTCTGCTAGTTACCTGTCATGGTATTGGTTTATGTCAATACTTGTGCAATACAACTGAATATTTCAAATTTCAATTCCTAATAATGGCCATCAATCATTGTATGAGAGGAAATAGTAAAACAGCTTTCCAAGACCTGTGTACAGCAG
Organism: Mizuhopecten yessoensis; assembly: GCF_002113885.1. Classification (NCBI taxonomy): domain Eukaryota; kingdom Metazoa; phylum Mollusca; class Bivalvia; order Pectinida; family Pectinidae; genus Mizuhopecten; species Mizuhopecten yessoensis. The sequence goes on from NW_018407089.1 coordinate 710,643, forward strand.
AATAGTGCTGGGACTTGATATTTAATGACTATATCGGTGCCCGTCACACTTGTTCATAATCAAACACCAATTAGTCTAATTAGGGCCCCATATCACAGATGTGTAGCCCAATAGTAATCGGTGTCTGTGTCTGTCAGTGTCTGTCCGTCCACGCTTTCGTTTCTGGAGATAAACTTGTAATCAGAAAGGCCAATCTTTCTGAAATTTAATGTAGTGGAACATTGTGATATGTATACAATAACAGTTTAAAAACTTTTCATTATTACTAAAAATAGACCATAGGGAGACCGACGGTCCTTTTCCCCCCGAATGCAAAAGTGTGATCTTTTGGAAATTTGGTACGGTGATACACTGTAATATGTAGATGTGCAATAGAGTTTTTAATAATTTTTAAGGTCAAGGTCACTTTTCTAAAAATAGGTCATGATGGATATTGTCCTTATGTTGGAATTGAAAATCTAATCTTTGGGAAATTTGACATGGTCATGCATACGCTGATATGTAGATATACGATAGGGATATAAAAAGATTCTAAGGTCAAGGTCACAGTTATCTAAAATAGACTTTAGGGGCTGCTGTCATTATCTCGGGATCCAAAAGACTGGTCTTGTTTTAAAAGTGTGACATTGTGATACACTTTGTTTGTTTGTGATAGGTTCAGTTCAAGGTTACAGTTGCTGAAAATGGACTGAGGGTGTGGGAGAAGGTCGGGGTGGGTGGAGAAGGAGAAGGTCGGGGTGGGTGGAGAAGGTCGGGTGGGGCTCTTGCTGGTGTATCATTGTGGTTAGGCCAAGAAAAAGCTGTTTCTGAAAACATGCAAAAAATCATTGGTCAAAATTAATTCAAGCTTAAAGTTTTAAATAAAGTTATTGAAATCTGATATCACTAGTCCTTCCTTGAAATGCCAACAGATACTTAAGGATGGGCACAGAAATGTAATTTTTTGGTCTAATAGATAACCTGAGACAGTAATTTTATCTATCGTGATTGACTTTCTTGTAATGTCTAACCATTGTCCATGAGCAATCATTGACTACTCAGAAACTGAGATTTTGGTATTTGGTGGTTGTCCATATATGGTGGGGATCTAAGTCTCTACTTAATGGGTGCTACCTCTTCCCCCAGGCTGAATGTTACACAGGGATTAATGCTGGAACAAAAAGTGAGTACTCTTTTTTGAAATAGGGGAAAATATGTGCTGTAGGTGCACAAACTGCCGGTAGGCAGGGTGGCCACAGGTAGGAGCCAAGGGTTGAGTACAAGAGGGCGGCATGGCTGACATTCGTAATTTGTTTCTCACTGTTCATTATAGACCCTTAAAAATGACCACAGGATATATATGCATTAGAATAAAGCGTTTGTGTGACTGTTACGCTATTGTTATTGTATACTGTAAACAGGGCCAGCTGTAAACAGTGTCGTAAAATATCAGCAGTGACAATTAACATTAACACAGGGAAAATGAAATAAATCACTCGGGACGTGAAATAGGGGTAAATAAAGCTGCAAGGGGGAAGAAATGCCAAAATTGGGGAGGGGAAATGACTCATATTCGGCCATAAAAAGGACCTGTATATATCCATGGTAAAGCTCTAATAGATCACTTTCGTAAAAAAAACGATGTTGAGGAACTTATATGATCTTAAGCCCTCCACCACTGGGTCGCAGGTTCGAGGCCAACGTGGGGCAGTCACCAGGTGTAGTGGCCGTCGGTTGGTGGTTTTCCCCCGGAAACTCTGGCTTTCCTTCACCACCAAAACCTGGCACGTCCTTAAATATGACCATAGCTGTTAATAGGTCATAAAAATACAAACCAAGCAAGCTACATTTATATTAAGGGGAGGTAAGTGATGTACGAAAAACCAGTGGAAATCTCCAGTGTATTGCCTGAAGAAGGACAGGGATTGCAACCTAATTTTGATTTACTTAATAACTTAACGTTTATTGACTTGTCAATTCATATAGCAACACAAATATCTATTTGGTATCTTTTATTAAGTATTAATTGCATCTGTCTGCAAGTTCTGTTTAAAAACGAATCCAGAGGAAATCCTTTCTTTTCGAGATGGTGGACCATGCAATTCGACTTTCTTTCTTTAANCCCACCCAACTTCAAATTTAATCTTGACTAAAAATAAATTTGCTTAATTGTTATAATTCACAAAAACTACCATCATTGTTTGTACTAGGGTGATGATATTTACATGGAAGTTCTGGATTTTTAACGAAGGCCACGTCAGTAAACTATGTTCAACAAAGATGGTGGTCTACCGTAATGTGATTGTCATTAAGGAGTAAATATCTGATGTAATATATGTAATGACAAGATGCTTTTCACTGTTGCAGGAAATGCCACCCATCGGTGGTGTAGAGGACTATGAGGGGGAAGGCGTAAAATATAGTCAGCAGGACATTTTCAAACAAATCAACGCTCTCCTCGACAACACACTCAATCTGACAAACCTGTGTGGCATGAACATTCCTCCCGAACAAACTAAACGTAAGTCGTTTTAGCGTAAGTCACGTAATCTCTCCCTACCAAAAAACGTAAGTCATTCTAACGCAAGTCACTTACACCCTCCCTGCCACCAAACGTAAAGTCACTCTAACGCAAGTCACTTAATGCAAGTCCCTTACACACTCACTGCCAACAAACGAAAGTCATTCTAACGCAAATCGCTTACACCCTCCCTGTCAACAAACGTAAGTCATTCTACCGCAAGTCACTTACACCCTGCCCGCCAACAAACATAAGTCATTCCAACACAAGTCACTTACACCCTGCCCGCCAACAAACATAAGTCACTCTAACACAAGTCACTTACACCCTTCCTGCCAACAAACATAAGCCCTTCTAACACAAGTCACTAACACCCTCCCTGCCACCACGTAATCTCTCCCTACCAAAAAACGTAAGTCACTCTAACGCAAGTCACTTAATGCAAGTCACTTACACACTCACTGCCAACAAACGTAAGTCATTCTAACGCAAGTCACTTACACCCTCACTGCCAACAAACGTAAGTCATTCTAACGCAAGTCACTTACACCCTCCCTGCCAACAAACGTAAGTCATTCTAACGCAAGTCACTTACACCCTCCCTGCCAACAAACGTAAGTCATTCTAACGCAAGTCACTTACACCCTCCCTGCCAACAAACGTAAGTCATTCTAACGCAAGTCACTTACACCCTCCCTGCCAACAAACGTAAGTCATTCTAACGCAAGTCACTTACACCCTCCCTGCCAACAAACGTAAGTCATTCTAACGCAAGTCACTTACACCCTCCCTGCCAACAAACGTAAGTCATTCTAACGCAAGTCACTTACACCCTCCCTGCCAACAAACGTAAGTCATTCTAACGCAAGTCACTTACACCCTCCCTGCCAACAAACGTAAGTCATTCTAACGCAAGTCACTTACACCCTCCCTGCCAACAAACGTAAGTCATTCTAACGCAAGTCACTTACACCCTCCCTGCCAACAAACGTAAGTCATTCTAACGCAAGTCACTTACACCCTCCCTGCCAACAAACGTAAGTCATTCTAACGCAAGTCACTTACACCCTCCCTGCCAACAAACGTAAGTCATTCTAACGCAAGTCACTTACACCCTCCCTGCCAACAAACGTAAGTCATTCTAACGCAAGTCACTTACACCCTCCCTGCCAACAAACGTAAGTCATTCTAACGCAAGTCACTTACACCCTCCCTGCCAACAAACGTAAGTCATTCTAACGCAAGTCACTTACACCCTCCCTGCCAACAAACGTAAGTCATTCTAACGCAAGTCACTTACACCCTCCCTGCCAACAAACGTAAGTCATTCTAACGCAAGTCACTTACACCCTCCCTGCCAACAAACGTAAGTCATTCTAACGCAAGTCACTTACACCCTCCCTGCCAACAAACGTAAGTCATTCTAACGCAAGTCACTTACACCCTCCCTGCCAACAAACGTAAGTCATTCTAACGCAAGTCACTTACACCCTCCCTGCCAACAAACGTAAGTCATTCTAACGCAAGTCACTTACACCCTCCCTGCCAACAAACGTAAGTCATTCTAACGCAAGTCACTTACACCCTCCCTGCCAACAAACGTAAGTCATTCTAACGCAAGTCACTTACACCCTCCCTGCCAACAAACGTAAGTCATTCTAACGCAAGTCACTTACACCCTCCCTGCCAACAAACGTAAGTCATTCTAACGCAAGTCACTTACACCCTCCCTGCCAACAAACGTAAGTCATTCTAACGCAAGTCACTTACACCCTCCCTGCCAACAAACGTAAGTCATTCTAACGCAAGTCACTTACACCCTCCCTGCCAACAAACGTAAGTCATTCTAACGCAAGTCACTTACACCCTCCCTGCCAACAAACGTAAGTCATTCTAACGCAAGTCACTTACACCCTCCCTGCCAACAAACGTAAGTCATTCTAACGCAAGTCACTTACACCCTCCCTGCCAACAAACGTAAGTCATTCTAACGCAAGTCACTTACACCCTCCCTGCCAACAAACGTAAGTCATTCTAACGCAAGTCACTTACACCCTCCCTGCCAACAAATGTAAGTCATTCTAACGCAAGTCACTTACACCCTTCCTGCCACCAAACGTAAGTCATTCTAACACAAGTCACTTACACCCTCCCTGCCAACAAACGTAAGTCATTCTAACACAAGTCACTTACACCCTCCCTGCCAACAAACGTAAGTCATTCTAACGCAAGTCACTTACACCCTCCCTGCCACCAAACATTAATCAAGTGTATCCTCTGTTACATAACAATAGTCGACTTATAGATGACAAGGTAGAAAATGTCAGTCACACGCACCTATTTCAGGCATGTTGGAGACAAATTGATATTATGGCCTGATGGGTATAACAACATTCTGTATATTCAGTTTGTCAAAGATCTGATAATTTATGTGAAGCAATTCATGATAAATTTTACCTATGAAAATCTTGGTGGGAAAAACACTAAAAGCGCATGCTTATCAAGATCTTGTCGCAAAATTAACAATAAGTCCAAAAATATGAGGTTGCAGGAGATTTTTTTTTTTTTGAAGCCACCTGAGATTTTATCTTTGTTACAGAAGCTATGAAAGGAGGAGTTCCAATGACATTACCACAAACTGCAATGCAGGACATGGGACAGACTGGCTACGATACCATGTATAACACCGCAGCCTACCCAGGTAAGTCTGATCACAGTCCACACCACCTCAGACAGACTGGCTAAAATACCATGTATAACACCGCAGCCTACCCAGGTACGTCTGGTCACAGTCCACACCACCTCAGACAGACAGGCTACGATACCATGTATAACACCGCAGCCTACTCAGGTAAGTCTTGTCACAGTCTACACCACCTCAGACAGACTGGCTAAGATACCATATATAACACCGCAGCCTACCCAGGTAAGTCTGATCACAGTCCACACCACCTCAGACAGACTGGCTACGACACCATGTATAACACTGCTGCCTACCCAGGTAAGTCTGTCACAGTCCACACCACCTCAGACAAACTGGCTACGATACCATGTATAACACTGCAGCCTACCCAGGTAAGTCTGGTCACAGCCCACACCACCTCAGACAGACTGGCTACAATACCATGTATAACACCGCAGCCTACCCAGGTAAGTCTGATCACAGTCCACACCACCTCAGACAGACTGGCTAAGATAGCATGTATAACACCGCAGCCTACCCAGGTAAGTCTGATCACAGTCAACTCCACATCTGACAGACAGGGTCTGGTCACAGTCCACACCACCTCAGACAGACAGGCTACGATACCATGTATAACACTGCTGCCTACCCAGGGAAGTCTGTCACAGTCCACACCACCTCAGACAAACTGGCTACGATACCATGTATAACACCGCAGCCTACTCAGGTAAGTCTTGTCACAGTCTACACCACCTCAGACAGACTGGCTAAGATACCATATATAACACCGCAGCCTACCCAGGTAAGTCTGATCACAGTCCACACCACCTCAGACAGACTGGCTAAGATAGCATGTATAACACCGCAGCCTACCCAGGTAAGTCTGATCACAGTCCACACCACCTCAGACAGACTGGCTAAGATACCATGTATAACACCGCAGCCTACCCAGGTAAGTCTGTCACAGTCTACACCACCTCAGACAGACCGGCTACGATACCATGTATAACACCGCAGCCTACCCAGGTAAGTCTGATCACAGTCAACTCCATATCCAACAGACAGGCTACGATACCATGTATAAGACTGCTGCCTACCCAGGTAAGTTTCCACACCACCTCAGACAGACTGGCTTTGATACCATGTATAACACCTCAGCCTACCCAGGTAAGTCTGATCACAGTCAACTCCATATCCAACAGACAGGCTACGATACCATGTATAAGGCTGCCGCCTACCCAGGTAAGTCTGGTCAAAGTCCACACCACCTCAGACAGACTGGCTACGATACCATGTATAACACTGCCGCCTACCCAATACCATGTATAACACCGCAGCCTACCCAGGTAAGTCTCGTCGTAGTCAACCACACATCCGACAGACTGGCTACGATACCATGTATAACACTGCCGCCTACCCAGGTAAGTCTGGTCACAGTCAACTCCACATCTACAGACAGGCTACGATACCATGTATAACACATCTGCCTACCCAGGTAAGTCTGATCACAGTCAACTCCACATCCGACAGACTGGCTACGATACCATGTATAAAACTGCCGCCTACCCAGGTAAGTCTGGTCACAGTCCACACCACCTCAGACAGACTGGCTACGATACCATGTATAACACTGCTGCCTACCCAGGTAAGTCTGATCAGTCAACTCCACATCCGACAGACAGGCTACAATACCATGTATAACACTGCAGCCTACCCAGGTAAGTCTGGTCACAGTCCACACCACCTCAGACAGACAGGCTACGATACCATGTATAAAACCACAGCCTACCCAGGTAAGTCTGGTCACAGTCCACACCACCTCAGACAGACTGGCTACGATACCATGTATAACACCGCCGCCTACCCAGGTAAGTCTGGTCACAGTCCACACCACTTCAGACAGACTGGCTACGATACCATGTATAACACCGCCGCCTACCCAGGTAAGTCTGATCACAGTCAACTCCACATCTGACAGACAGGCTACAATACCATGGATAACACCGCAGCCTACCCAGGTAAGTCTCGTCCCAGTCACCTCCACATCCGACAGACTGGCTACGATACCATGTATAACACCGCCGCCTACCCAGGTAAGTCTGATCACAGTCAGCTCCACATCTGACAGACAGGCTACAATACCATGGATAACACCGCAGCCTACCCAGGTAAGTCTGATCACAGTCAACCCCACATCTAACAGACAGGCTACAATACCATGTATAACACTGCAGCCTACCGAGGTAAGTCTGGTCACAGTCCACACCACCTTAGACAGACTGGCTTTGATACCATGTATAACACTGCTGCCTACCCAGGTAAGACTGATCAGTCAACTCCACATCCGACAGACAGGCTACGATACCAGGTATAACACTGCTGCCTACCCAGGTAAGTCTGATCACAGTCAACTCCACATCTGACAGACAGGCTACAATACCATGTATAACACCGCAGCCTACCCAGGTAAGTCTGGTCACAGTCCACACCACCTCAGACAGACAGGCTACGATACCATGTATAACACTGCCGCCTACCCAGGTAAGTCTGGTCATTGTCCACTCAATATCAGACAGACTGGCTACGATACCATGTAAATCACTGCCGCCTACCCAGGTAAGTCTGGTCATTGTCCACTCAATATCAGACAGACTGGCTACGATACCATGTAAAACACTGCCGCCTACCCAGGTAAGTCTGGTCATTGTCAACTCAATATCAGACAGACTGGCTACGATACCATGTAAAACACTGCCGCCTACCCAGGTAAGTCTGGTCATTGTCAACTCAATATCAGACAGACTGGCTACGATACCATGTATAACACCGACGCCTACCCAGGTAAGTCTCGTCATTGTCAACTCAATATCAGACAGACTGGCTACGATACCATGTATAACACTGACGCCTACCCAAGTAAGTCTGGTCACTGTCCACACCACCTCAGACAGACAGGCTACGATACCATGTATAACACTGCCGCCTACCCAGGTAAGTCTGGTCAGTCTACGGAGACCACATGGACAAGTGACAGATAGGCTACAATAGAAATGGTCCTGATAATGCCATGGTCTTATTGGGTATAGTGTCCTATTTGAAGCTATAGTGGTCATTTAACCCTTTCACCACTGTAGACCATAATGGATACATCCAGATCAAATCATGGGAGAGTCTGATAAAGTTATATAGGGGTTAAAAGGTTAAGTCCATGTCTGTATGTATGTTGGAGCAGGGTATGTTAGTGTATTTGCCTCTTTGTGATAGTGCAGATCTCATGCAGAATTTCGAGTGCTACCACACTGAAATACCATGCCGAAGGTGCGCACCCATCACAGTATTTCAACCTGTCACATTGTACTGTCAATTGTAAACCCAAATGCTGAATGTTAAGCAGGGAATAACAACTACAATTTTTAGCTCACCTGCTCAAAGGGCAAGTAAGGTTGTCTGTGAACTTTTCCTTAAAATGATTTCTTTTAAAGAATGGAAAGGCCTAGAAGTATGATAGCTTCCTGAATAGGGCCACAACAAAGTTTGCAAATAAGAATTACCTTTACCTATATTGAGGGCTACAAGGGTCAAATATGATAAAAAAAACTACGACCTCTTCCCCTGAAGAATGGAAATGCTTAGAGTCATAATATTATGCTGGTTGCTTCCAGGGACATTACCTAACAAAATTTTGAAAAAAATGTACAAAAGTCAATTTTGAAAACACCTGAGTTTAATTCATGTTTTATGGTGTAAAGGTCAAAGCAAAAAACGCTTTAGAAAAATGTCTCCCCTCTAGTCATTCTGTCCCTGAACAGTTTCTAATAAAATAATGATCGACAAATATTCACATTGAAATGATCAAATATGACAAAACATTGAAGAATTTGTATTGAAGGGTGCTATTCAACATGACTATTTATAAATACGACTGAATACAGGCTGCTTTCCTAGGCTTAACTGTCCTTTATCTTCTCTAAATGAAGAAAAAATCAGGGATATATTCCCAATTCATTTAGGAACAGGCTGTTGTAAAATTAAGGTTGAAAAATCAAAGAAAATATTAAGCCTACTGTACAACACGAAATGTTCGTGGATACTTTCCTTCGTGGTTTGAAGCCATTTAGATCATTTTGTGGTACAAACTGTCGTGGATGTCCTCTATTTACAAACAGTAGACACTTGTATCATTCAAATTCCTTGTATTTATGTTTGTGGTTCCATAGCAACCATAAAAACCACAAATGTTTATACACAACAAACATGTTATACAGTATTTAAACTTACACAGATTTTGGGACATTCATGACTTCGTTGAATTTGTTCTATTTTCTTAACATGTTTTTTATTTCAGGATTCCAGCTGTTCTCGATGCCTGCCTCCCAGAGTCACACCCAGCAGCAGCAGCAGCAGCAGCAGCAGCAGCAGCAGCAGGCGTACACTTACCCGGGGACAGTGAAGCAGGACTACTCTTACCATGGTCAGATGAAACAGGATTACACAACGCCACCAAAATACTCCAGGGCCATCAAGGGTGTGGAGGGGCACTCTCCATGTTCTCCTAACAGGTAAGTATTTGTATAGAGATCATAGACTTCAGCCTCCCATCTCCCTTGCTGCAAACCCCCGTTAGGGGGCATAGATTTTTGCTCTCTGTCTGCCATAAACCCTAAGGTCTAGACCACATGTCTGAACAATTCCAGGGCCATCGAGGGTGTAGAGGGGAGCTCTCCACTACTCCCTGTCTATCCCCTTTATCAAGACTCCCAGATACTCCATTGAGCACAAATATATTTTCTCCGTCTCTCACAGTACCCTCTGCAATGCTTGAGGGCCATTAAGGGTGTGGAGGGGCTCTCCAGGGCCAGTACGGGCATTGATGAGATGCATAAATATCAGCCTACACTCAACCTTTGTCCCTTAACATATCTATACAACAACCGCAAATATTAGGAATCACAGATCTTTTATCTCAGCCTTCCACAGTCCTTCAGGAGCATATACACATGAAATACTCCCAAGTCCATCAAGTCTGTGGAAAGTTACTCCTCATGTACTCCTAACAAGGTATAAGGATCCTAAACTTCTTCTTCCTGTAACATTTTTACAGAACTTGTAAACTTTTGATGATATTTTGATTAAACTTGAACTATATCTGCATCTGCCAAAAGGTGTGCAGTACATTGTAATGAGGCCATGATACCCCATCCTCGATACTGCAGGGGTTGCACTCATTATGTTCTTTGCACCCCTGGAATATGTCATGGCAGAATTGGAAGGCTCGGTATTCGCCACCTTTTTGTAGACGAGACATAAGAAAACTAGTTTGATCCTTTAATATACATCAAAAGAATCACGCGAAGGTGTAACAGTAAAATTGTCGCTGCTCTCATCTTCAAAGGAAAGGTATCGGCCTAGCAATTGGTCAGGGTTTTTTACCCGAGACCGATCAGATAGTTAGCCGCTTGCCTTCAATTTTGCTATGAAATATATGAGGAGGATGATAACTACAAAAGAACTAAAACTAATAACTAAATCAGTACAAAATTATAAGTGAAGTACCTGTATCACTGAAAGCTCCATTATATTTAGGTCAGTGGAATGTTTCAACTCCAGGTTATATTTCAAATATTTAAAGTGCAAATATCCAAAACGGCTGATAAAGGAGACATGTTTTGTTCTGAAAACAAAACTGGTTATAACTGGTCATAACAATTGTATGGCGTCAACAATGCAATGACGTCGCATCAACATTAGCAGCTCACGCAAGGTAACTCCAATTTGCTGAAAATTACTAAATCGGTGTTTGTAAATATATATCATGAAAAGACCACTTGTATTTGATGTAGGAGGAAAATAATATATCATTCCCCACTTTAGGAAAAAGACCTAAAAATCTCAACCCAAAGAGATTCTTAAATGCCTAGCCCAAAAGCCACTGGCTAGATATTTAGTCATCTTACCCCTTGTGTTGAGATTTTTCTGTCTTGTCCCCAGGGTGGGGAAAGGTTATGTTAATTCTTTGGATTTTATCTTTGTGTGGGAGTGATACTACGCTCCTTCCAATAAGGTGAAAATAACTACCATTGCAGTGACTATGGAACGCTCTCTCCATCCAGCTCGCTGAATGATTCGGCCCTCTCCCCCGTGGAGAAGATGATCTACTCGAGTCTGATGAAAGGTGGACACAATGGCCGAAGTATGTCTCCAAGTGATTCCGACACGAGCGGCATCAGCAGTGAGGGTTCCGATAGTGCTCTTGTGGACATGATGGTAAGTGTTGACCTTGTTTGAACAGGTGTTCTGGAAGTATGTATTCCATTTCTGCACTAAAGTTCTTTGAAATCGGACAATTTTGCAGGGCCGAAATTTCAAAGTGTCCTGAATAAATACCACTTTGATTGAAACAAGAAATTCATGGTTTAGGACAGTCCCCTGGCTCAAAAGATTTTTTACAAAATGAAGAAAAGATCAGTAATATCTAACTAATTTCAATAAAAATATAATGCTATATTTTCCCACTTACTGTAGGACCAGGTTGTTGTAAAATGAGTACCCCCTGAAAAAGGAGAATTCAAACTTGTAATCACTTTGTGGACCTATGAATTGAAGATTACCTAAGAAATCAACGAAATTGAAAACCCCACAAATTCCTGTTTTTTCTGAATTTTGACCCAGTGTTTTCCAATGTTCCCAAACAACGCTTACGAATAGAGAAATCTTCTTGTTGTTAACAGAATTCCCTGAACATCGGATCAAGGACTGCCAAACCCCAGGTTCATGATGTGGCCACTCAGCTGTTCAACGCTCAACAACAGCAAGCTCAAGTGGCCGCCCAGGCTCAAGCTCAGGCTCACCAGCAGCAGCAGCAGCTGATCCAAGCCACCAGTGCCTCCGCGGCCATGAACTCCATGGCGAGCCAGCTGATCCATTCCAACAGGGCCGGTGGCTACTCCGTCAACCCAATGCTCATGGCTAATGTGGACCCATACGCCATTGACCGTGCAGCTCGTCTCCACAGGAACGCAGCAGGTAAAGTTAGTTGATCTCGGAAAGAAATTCCTTCTTCAATAAAAAATATTCAATTCAAAAAATTTAAAATTTAAAAAAAAAATAAAAAAAAATAAAAGAAAAAATGAGATTTTATTCAGACACTTCACTTTTTACACCAGTCAATGTGATACCACAATGAGAATTGGCTGTATTCTGTTGTCATCTTGTGTCTTCAGCACCACAGCAATAGTTCCTGTATTTCTTATGCGTTTAACATTGAAGGGTAGTGTTACATGTTTTCTACAGGGACCCGAGCTCATTCAAATATATTGTAGTGAAGAAACAAAAGGTTAGGTACAAATTCTGAAAACGTACTAGGCCCTATCCACACAGTACAAACTACAATAAGAATAGATGACACATGCATGAGGACAATAAATTTGAGCATATAAACTTATTAAAATTGATATGGGAAACAAAGATAAATGAAAGTGGGAAGATATCCTGGTTAGTTGTCCACTAATAATTGTTTGAGACAATCTTTGATTTTTATACGCCCNCCATAATTACTGGAGTTATACCCCTTGGTTTCATTAATGTGATGCATGCGTTCCATGATGTTGTATTGCACTCATTGATCTACCAGTTATGTTGAATGATTTCTCTTTTAATATCAATTACTCACAAATACTACATATATTTCAATCATACAAACAACTGCTCATTCAATGTGTGACGGGCGTATTATATACCGCTCGCGGTAACCTTGTTATTGTTTTGAGATTACCCCTGTATTTTCTGCTCCACAGCCATGTGTGAGGCCAGCTGTACCTGGAGCGGCCAACTGTGTCCTCGTAACCATAAAAACCCGACCTACTCCTGTAAGGTCTTCCTGGGTGGCGTTCCCTGGGACATCACAGAAGGTGAGATTTCTCTGTATACTGTGAAATCAGATATTCTCGTGGGGCCCATATTTCGTGGTTTCCTGACACAACACTATTCCTTGTGTTACAAGTATACCCACTCAAATGGAGAATGGCTTTATATTTAACATGTAATTACTTTGTGGATAATAATAATAATGATATACTACATTTGATATAGAGCCCTATCTAGCTAACATAAGCCACTCTAAAGCGCTTTAAATGGATAAATGAATTTGTGCATGAAGATAACCCACGAGATCAAAAACATTAAAAACCTGACGAAAATTAGTGATTTTGAAGTGATTTTTTTGTATGGATACCAGCTGTATTCTTTGCTTTATGCATCATTAGTCGGTCAGCTTTTTGAAACAATAACTGCCTCAACAATTATGTTAAAGCTGTTGGTCTGTTCAAAAATAGTAGTCACCATAGCCATTGTAATGTTCAAGTTGACATTTGTCTTTTATCTTTAAATTTACATCTATTTCATAACATTTTGATTTCACATTTGTTTTCTTCTACCATTTGTGGACCCGAATGACCTCTTCTGTGTTGATGGGCATTTAAACATATAACAAATTGACTTTCATCAATTGTCTGTTAGTTGTGGGCAGTCATTTGCTTTTGAAAATTATTTGTTTCTCAAGATGGACTAAACAGATTTTTTTTTTAATTTCACATGTAGGTTTCACTTTGTCCTTAGTTGTACATGTTTGATTTTCTTAAATTTTGACATTCATTGCTATAAAATTTATCACTATTTCTCTGAAAATACTGGAGGGATCTCTGTTAAAATTCATAGTTCAGTTTTGTAGTTCCTGTATTGTGCATACTCAATACAATTTTTGAACTAAACACATGAACAAGTTGCTATCTATGAATTTCAAAGTTGTAACATGTTTCATTTTTTTCTGGAAGTACTAGAGAAAGTCTCTTAAATTTTACTAGATTGTTCCATTTGGTCCATAGCTAGGCTTGTTACATTTTAGAACTTATAGGACAAAAATGGCTGCCAGATGGCCATCGGTTAAACATTGTCATTATTTGTATATATATATTTTTTGAAAGATTAAAATTTTGTTTTTAGCTGGACTACAGTCTGCCTTCAACAAGTTCGGAAACTTTAAAATTGAATGGCCTGGGAAAGATGGTAAGGAAAACTCCTTGTTGTAATGGATATCACTTTAAATCAGATTTTATTTAACTGGCTGACAGAAAATTGAAGATTCAGTTACTTTCCTCCTGCAAAAAATGCTGCAAAAATTGAAATCATCATCATATTATTATTACCTACATAGTGATTGTGAGAGTGCAGAAAAATGGAAAATTTGTGCCGATTGTAAAATTGGAAATTAATCGAGGGGGGCAGGAGATGAGATGAGTTTTTAAAATGATCGAATGTTAAAAGGAAATATTTGAAGATCAAATGGAACTTTTATAATAAATAAACATGTATGAAACCTTCACTGTACATTTACGTACAAATTTATAGTGAATAGTAGTTTAACTCGTTCATCCCTACATCTTACATGTGATGCCTTTGGAACGCAAAGTAGGGAGATTTGTGTTTTTTTCAGTAGGGAGATTGGATTTGTAGTTGGGAGATTTTTTCGCGGTATGGTGGCGTTACGTCGTTTCTTTATAGGTATCAATTTTTACAAAATATCAGGGAAAGGAACACTGTGTATGCATATTTCAAATCTTCTATTAAACAAACAAACTCATCAATACAACAGTAGAGTTTTGCAATAAATGCCCTACATACTTAAACTGGACTTACCCAGTCTTTGATTTGGGAAGGTTCAAATGTATTTTAGGGGTGAAATGTCTAAATGCTGTAGCTTACATGTATGATGTCAATACACAAAGTAACAATTGTATATGTTGTCTATTTTGAAGGATAATTGAAAATGCTGTTTGATTCAAACACACAAATGTTGGACAGGGTACGTGTCCTTGCTGTTTGAGTCCGAGATGTATAGTTTATGTTATACAGGGTATGTGTCCTTGCTGTTTGAGTCGGAGATGTATGGTTTATGCTCAACAGGGTATGTGTACTTGCTGTTTTAGTCGGAGATATTTTCTTATACAGGGTACGTGTACTTGCTGTTTGAGTCGGAGATGTATGGTTGCTGTTTTAGTCGGAGATATTTTTTATACAGGGTACGTGTACTTGCTGTTTGAGTCAGAGATGTATGGTTTAAATGCTAAACAGGGTACGTGTACTTGCTGTTTGAGTCGGAGATGTATGGTTGCTGTATTAGTCAGAGATATTTTTTATGCAGGGTATGTGTACTTGCTGTTTGAGTCGGAGATGTATGGTTGCTGTTTTAGTCAGAGATATTTTTTATGCAGGGTATGTGTACTTGCTGTTTGAGTCGGAGATGTATGGTTGCTGTTTTAGTCAGAGATATTTTTTATGCAGGGTATGTGTACTTGCTGTTTGAGTCGGAGATGTATGGTTGCTGTTTTAGTCAGAGATATTTTTTATGCAGGGTATGTGTACTTGCTGTTTGAGTCGGAGATGTATGGTTGCTGTTTTAGTCAGAGATATTTTTTATGCAGGGTATGTGTACTTGCTGTTTGAGTCGGAGATGTATGGTTGCTGTTTTAGTCAGAGATATTTTTTATGCAGGGTATGTGTACTTGCTGTTTGAGTCGGAGATGTATGGTTGCTGTTTTAGTCAGAGATATTTTTTATGCAGGGTATGTGTACTTGCTGTTTGAGTCGGAGATGTATGGTTGCTGTTTTAGTCAGAGATATTTTTTATGCAGGGTATGTGTACTTGCTGTTTGAGTCGGAGATATTTTTTATGCAGGGTATGTGTACTTGCTGTTTGAGTTGGAGATGTATGGTTTATGTTAAACAGGGTATGTGTACTTGCTGTTTGAGTCGGAGATGTATGGTTTATGTTAAACAGGGTATATGTACTTGCTGTTTGAGTCCGAGATGTATGGTTTATGTTAAACAGGGTATGTGTACTTGCTGTTTGAGTCCGAGATGTATGGTTTATGTTAAACAGGGTACGTGTACTTGCTGTTTGAGTCCGAGATGTATGGTTTATGTTAAACAGGGTACGTGTACTTGCTGTTTGAGTCTGAGATGTATGGTTTATGTTAAACAGGGTACGTGTACTTGCTGTTTGAGTCTGAGATGTATGGTTTATGTTAAACAGGGTACGTGTACTTGCTGTTTGAGTCTGAGATGTATGGTTTATGTTAAACAGGGTACGTGTACTTGCTGTTTGAGTCTGAGATGTATGGTTTATGTTAAACAGGGTACGTGTACTTGCTGTTTGAGTCTGAGATGTATGGTTTATGTTAAACAGGGTACGTGTACTTGCTGTTTGAGTCTGAGATGTATGGTTTATGTTAAACAGGGTACGTGTACTTGCTGTTTGAGTCTGAGATGTATGGTTTATGTTAAACAGGGTACGTGTACTTGCTGTTTGAGTCTGAGATGTATGGTTTATGTTAAACAGGGTACGTGTACTTGCTGTTTGAGTCTGAGATGTATGGTTTATGTTAAACAGGGTACGTGTACTTGCTGTTTGAGTCTGAGATATTTTTTATACAGGGTATGTGTACTTGCTGTTTGAGTCGGAGATGTATGGTTTATGTATTAGTCGGAGATATTTTTTATATAGGGTATGTGTACTTGCTGTTTGAGTCGGAGATGTATGGTTTATGTTATACAGGGCACGTGTACTTGCTGTTTGAGTCGGAGATGTATGGTTTATGTTATACAGGGTATGTGTACTTGCTGTTTGAGTCGGAGATGTATGGTTTATGTTATACAGGGTATGTGTACTTGCTGTTTGAGTCGGAGATGTATGGTTTATGTTATACAGGGTATGTGTACTTGCTGTTTGAGTCGGAGATGTATGGTTTATGTTATACAGGGTATGTGTACTTGCTGTTTGAGTCGGAGATGTATGGTTTATGTTATACAGGGTATGTGTACTTGCTGTTTGAGTCGGAGATGTATGGTTTATGTTATACAGGGTATGTGTACTTGCTGTTTGAGTCGGAGATGTATGGTTTATGTTATACAGGGTATGTGTACTTGCTGTTTGAGTCGGAGATGTATGGTTTATGTTATACAGGGTATGTGTACTTGCTGTTTGAGTCGGAGATGTATGGTTTATGTTATACAGGGTATGTGTACTTGCTGTTTGAGTCGGAGATGTATGGTTTATGTTATACAGGGTATGTGTACTTGCTGTTTGAGTCGGAGATGTATGGTTTATGTTATACAGGGTATGTGTACTTGCTGTTTGAGTCGGAGATGTATGGTTTATGTTATACAGGGTATGTGTACTTGCTGTTTGAGTCGGAGATGTATGGTTTATGTTATACAGGGTATGTGTACTTGCTGTTTGAGTCGGAGATGTATGGTTTATGTTATACAGGGTATGTGTACTTGCTGTTTGAGTCGGAGATGTATGGTTTATGTTATACAGGGTATGTGTACTTGCTGTTTGAGTCGGAGATGTATGGTTTATGTTATACAGGGTATGTGTACTTGCTGTTTGAGTCGGAGATGTATGGTTTATGTTATACAGGGTATGTGTACTTGCTGTTTGAGTCGGAGATGTATGGTTTATGTTATACAGGGTATGTGTACTTGCTGTTTGAGTCGGAGATGTATGGTTTATGTTATACAGGGTATGTGTACTTGCTGTTTGAGTCGGAGATGTATGGTTTATGTTATACAGGGTATGTGTACTTGCTGTTTGAGTCGGAGATGTATGGTTTATGTTATACAGGGTATGTGTACTTGCTGTTTGAGTCGGAGATGTATGGTTTATGTTATACAGGGTATGTGTACTTGCTGTTTGAGTCGGAGATGTATGGTTTATGTTATACAGGGTATGTGTACTTGCTGTTTGAGTCGGAGATGTATGGTTTATGTTATACAGGGTATGTGTACTTGCTGTTTGAGTCGGAGATGTATGGTTTATGTTATACAGGGTATGTGTACTTGCTGTTTGAGTCGGAGATGTATGGTTTATGTTATACAGGGTATGTGTACTTGCTGTTTGAGTCGGAGATGTATGGTTTATGTTATACAGGGTATGTGTACTTGCTGTTTGAGTCGGAGATGTATGGTTTATGTTATACAGGGTATGTGTACTTGCTGTTTGAGTCGGAGATGTATGGTTTATGTTATACAGGGTATGTGTACTTGCTGTTTGAGTCGGAGATGTATGGTTTATGTTATACAGGGTATGTGTACTTGCTGTTTGAGTCGGAGATGTATGGTTTATGTTATACAGGGTATGTGTACTTGCTGTTTGAGTCGGAGATGTATGGTTTATGTTATACAGGGTATGTGTACTTGCTGTTTGAGTCGGAGATGTATGGTTTATGTTATACAGGGTATGTGTACTTGCTGTTTGAGTCGGAGATGTATGGTTTATGTTATACAGGGTATGTGTACTTGCTGTTTGAGTCGGAGATGTATGGTTTATGTTATACAGGGTATGTGTACTTGCTGTTTGAGTCGGAGATGTATGGTTTATGTTATACAGGGTATGTGTACTTGCTGTTTGAGTCGGAGATGTATGGTTTATGTTATACAGGGTATGTGTACTTGCTGTTTGAGTCGGAGATGTATGGTTTATGTTATACAGGGTATGTGTACTTGCTGTTTGAGTCGGAGATGTATGGTTTATGTTATACAGGGTATGTGTACTTGCTGTTTGAGTCGGAGATGTATGGTTTATGTTATACAGGGTATGTGTACTTGCTGTTTGAGTCGGAGATGTATGGTTTATGTTATACAGGGTATGTGTACTTGCTGTTTGAGTCGGAGATGTATGGTTTATGTTATACAGGGTATGTGTACTTGCTGTTTGAGTCGGAGATGTATGGTTTATGTTATACAGGGTATGTGTACTTGCTGTTTGAGTCGGAGATGTATGGTTTATGTTATACAGGGTATGTGTACTTGCTGTTTGAGTCGGAGATGTATGGTTTATGTTATACAGGGTATGTGTACTTGCTGTTTGAGTCGGAGATGTATGGTTTATGTTATACAGGGTATGTGTACTTGCTGTTTGAGTCGGAGATGTATGGTTTATGTTATACAGGGTATGTGTACTTGCTGTTTGAGTCGGAGATGTATGGTTTATGTTATACAGGGTATGTGTACTTGCTGTTTGAGTCGGAGATGTATGGTTTATGTTATACAGGGTATGTGTACTTGCTGTTTGAGTCGGAGATGTATGGTTTATGTTATACAGGGTATGTGTACTTGCTGTTTGAGTCGGAGATGTATGGTTTATGTTATACAGGGTATGTGTACTTGCTGTTTGAGTCGGAGATGTATGGTTTATGTTATACAGGGTATGTGTACTTGCTGTTTGAGTCGGAGATGTATGGTTTATGTTATACAGGGTATGTGTACTTGCTGTTTGAGTCGGAGATGTATGGTTTATGTTATACAGGGTATGTGTACTTGCTGTTTGAGTCGGAGATGTATGGTTTATGTTATACAGGGTACGTGTACTTGCTGTTTGAGTCGGAGATGTATGGTTTATGTTATACAGGGTACGTGTACTTGCTGTTTGAGTCGGAGATGTATGGTTTATGTTATACAGGGTATGTGTACTTGCTGTTTGAGTCAGAGATGTATGGTTTATGTTATACAGGGTATGTGTACTTGCTGTTTGAGTCGGAGAAGGCCATCCGATCAATGCTACAGGACTGCACACACGACTTTAGCAGTGGAGACTACTACTACAAGATCTCCAGCCGCAGGATGAGAGCCAAGGAGGTGACACAAATTATTTACACTCAAACCAACACCTTCACTACTACAACCAATACAACTCAACCACATGTATACACCAACCAATATCTATTAGTGCCCACACATCCAAGGTGCTATACAGTAATCACTGAATGTCCGTCTGTCCATCAGTCCTTCCACACGTTTGTTACAGAATTGAACTCAGAATCCAAAAGACATTTTACTTTTAAATGTGACTGGTGATACTGTGATATGGAGATGTGCAAAAGGGGTTTTTAAAGGTCAAGGTCAAGGTCATTGTTATTAAAGTTTCTATGGGCCGTAAAACAATACAAAATACAAATAAGAACGGACCATGCAGGATACAGCTTTTGATTATGTCGGAATCCTGAAATTATTTCTGAAATTTGACATGGTGATCACCCAATGATATGTGGATGTGCACAAGGACGATTAACAAACGCCTAAGGTCAAGGTCATTGTTAATGAAAATAGAGCTATGGAGAGCTACGTTGAGGCACAAGGCAGGTCCCTGCTGACCTGTCGGGTGTTCTAGTTAAGTTCCTGTATTTTTTTTCTTGTCTACAGTTCGTAAACTTCATCAAAGTTTTTAGTGTAAAAACAATATTGGTTTCATATTCCTCCAGATGATTTACACGAGTTAATGTATAATCTCCGGGCACTTCCTGTTCCAACTCTCTTTTAGGCATTCAGGCATTTTTGCTGATTAAATGTTCAAACTGAAGTTAACAAGCCATGGTCGAAGGATAGGAAAGTTTTAAATAGGTGTCCATATGTTACAGTGTTTGATTTTAGACTTATTACAATGTTGTGTCAATTATGTTCATTTTAACACAATACACAATTATACAGTGACCAGTTTTACCTGTATAACTTTGTCCTTAAATTAAATGAACAGTCGTTTCAATCCCATCAGGTACAAGTGATCCCTTGGATCCAGGGAGACAGCAATTACGTGCGTCAAGCTTCTCAGAGACTTGACTCGAACAAGACAATATTTGTTGGTGCCCTCCATGGTATGATGACTGCTGAGTCACTGGCCAACATTATGAATGACCTGTTTGGAAACGTGGTCTATGCTGGAATTGACACGGACAAACACAAATATCCCATTGGTGAGATTTTTTTCTCGGCCTCATCCAATATCTTATCCATAATGTCATCAGTGCTTTCTTCCCCTTTTTCTTAGGTAACTGGGAATACCTTTCCCATTTGGAAAATTGGGAAGATAATTAATAAAGTGACATTTTCAAAGGTTTCAAAAATTTTCACTACTGAAAGGAAATTCAGTTTCGCAATGTACAATGAAAGCTATTTGTTCTCTTGTGGTGAATTCATAATGCTTTTCTGAAGCCCTGACAAATTTTGCAGCAATTTGGTGTAATCAGTGTGTCATTAAAAGCTGGTTGCTGGCAAAATTAGCCCACTATTTGTCAGCTTTGAACTGGCCATTTTTCAAGAATATGTACAGATTAACATTATTGCATGTTAACTTTCAACCGGTCCGACTATTAATAAATGCTTTTCAAGCCAACCAAAAGTTTTAAAACTTATTGAAAACACTAAAAAGACATTTATAATTCCTTTGAGAAGTGATTTAATGGATAAAACATGTTTAGGAAAAACATATACATAGACTACCGACTTCTTGTGACACATTCAGTTATAACCCTCAAAGTTGAAGCCATTGTCTGTCTTGTCTTACCTAGACCTTTGTCAATTTACTTTTGACTCTTTTGTACAATATCAAACCCCTAGATTAATATTTGTATTCATCATTAAGTCCATGACCTCTTTCCCTCAACCTTTACCTTGACCTTTGTCCATAATGTCCTGCCATGACCTTTGTTTCCCCAACAGGAAGTGGGCGGGTGACCTTCAGCAGCAAGAAGAGCTACATGAAGGCGGTTGGGGCAGCATTTGTGGAGATTAAGACTCCAAAGTTTACAAAAAAGGTAAAACCTGTCTTTAAAAAGCTTTATCATGAAACACTTGGTTATGTAACAAAGGTACAGTTTAAGTACTGTACATTAAATTGAATTGTGTGGTTTTCAGTTTAACATTCTTAGCATTAATAGATTGTAAGTCTTTTGATTATATTTTAACTGTCAAAAGTCATCTTGTCTAATACCATATTTGATCACAATTAAGCAAGCCCCGACCCCATTGAAAAAACATACACCAAAAGAAGGGAGGGGCTTAATTGGGAGTATCCCCCCTGTTCACAAATGTCCGCCATCTTGGATATTCCACTGTAAAACGATATCTTGTCAGTCACAAAAGGTGCCTTGTTAGACAGATTTGTATCTTTAAGAAGCTTTGCAAGAATCACTTGATTGGAATTTTGTCAGCAAAAATGGAAATTCTTGTGTGTGGACAGGCATATGATGTACAGATAAAACGTAAACAACGGTAATATGGGCGGGGATCAAACAGTTTGGTATTTGAAAATGGTGGATAGCGTTATGGGGGGAATTGGCGGTATCAGATGGGTTTTAAAAAGTAGGGGAAAACTTTTTAGCAAAATAATGGCGGTATGCGGGGTTGGCAATAGAACTGGGGGCTGTATACCGGGGTACTACTGTATAATACATATAATCTATATATATGTCACCTGTGGATATTTTGTACCAATTTAATAGATGCGAAAAACCTGTACATTTCTATGCCACAATAATTCCCTCATTTATGATGGTATTTTTGGGAAAGATTCTGTCCACACTACTGCTGACTGTCTGTTACAGATCCAGATTGACCCGTACCTGGAGGACTCTATGTGTAGTATGTGTGCCGTACAGCAGGGCCCCTACTTCTGTCGGGACATGCAGTGCTTCAAGTACTTCTGTCGTACCTGCTGGTACTGGCAGCACGCGCTCGACGCCCTGCGACACCACAAACCCGTTACGCGCAATACCAAGACGACCAATCTGGCTGCTGCTGGAGCTCTCAGGTAATTTATCCTGTCTGTCGTAACATTTCATAATAAGTTGTGATTTACCCGAGGTAAAACATCTGTGTGTCGAAACATTTCATGATACGTTTCGATTTACCTGCGGTAAAACATCTGTGTGTCGTAACATTTCATGATACGTTTCGATTTACCCGCGGTAAAACATCTATGTGTCGTAACATTTCATGATATGTGGTGATTTACCCGAGGTAAAACATTTGTGTGTCGTAACATTTCATAATTCGTTGTGATTTACCTGCGGTAAAACATCTATGTGTCGTAACATTTCATGATACGTTTTAGTTTAATCCCAATCAAAAACGTGAGTGTGTTAACAAATTTTCATGGTACTTTATTTTGATTCACCCTGTGTAAAAAAAATCATGTGTCATAACATTTCATGATACCACTTAGTGATATACCCCCGGTCAAAAACTCAGATGTCCAAAAATTCATGATAATCCATTGTGATTTACCTTCAGTGAAAAAGTCAGGGGTCTTAATATCTCATGCTTCCTTGTGATTTACCTTCTGTAAAATCAATATCTGCATACACATTGTTCATCCTGCTAATTTGTATATACTTAACATAGGGGACAAACTGGACAGCTGTTCATGTTGATTTTAGCAGATTCTTTTTTGTTATGCTTTGGAGTTTCCCCGAAATTGTTTGTAATCTGTCTGAATTATCTACTCACTCGCCCCTGAAGACTGATTTGAGCTCTTCCAGTTCAAAGTTTGGAATAGTTAATTATGAAATGTCAGGGGTGAATGAGTTAATTTACAAGAAAAATCTAATCATGAGACTATTTCCTTGACAGCATGTAGCTCGAATACAGGAGGAAATGGGATATAGGAACGTAATCAGGACCAATGGGGAAACGTGCTATTTTTGGACAGGATCTTTAAAAGGACGAAGGAAAAGATGTTTCTTTGTTTTTTGCGCCTTGAAGAAACTTGTTCTGTGTGATGATATGAGGTGCTAAGATAACTCAGTGCTCAAGTCGTTAATTTTAGGGAGCAGGATGAGAATATAAGGGAGGTCACTCCAGATTTCATATAGACAACCCTCCAAGACTCCTTTTCAAATGTGAAAAGAAACTAAACTTACATTTGTTGAATCACAGCTCAATGGGAGACAACTCCGGAAGTGCTAAATTGAAGACTATTGGAGCTGTTGATGTAGAATGAAAAAAGGGGAAAATAATTGTTATATATATTCTAAGGAATAGAATTTGGACCATATATATTTTTGTATAGTGCTAACTATATAGTTGTTTTTGCTGGCTAAGTCATTTCATTATTACTTAATTACTGTCGGATATAACCATCCAGATTATTTGTTTAACCCCTGAAGTCACATTTGAACCTTACCAAATCAAAGACTGGGCCAGTCCAGTTTAGATATGTAGGGGTGTAATGAGATAGTGTTTGCAGTGTTGTAAGTATGCTTCAGAAAAATAATGGTTAAAAGAATAGACTTGATTTATCTAGAAGGTAAATCATTAAACGATGATAGAAGCTCAGAAGTGACCAAAGTTATAAAAAAAAAGAATGACATAAATATTGTTTTTGAAAGACCTAGTCAAGGGGAGGTAACTCTAGATCAGAGGATAAAAGTTATAAAATAATTATTAATTCAGTGGGATTTTTCATAAAAATGATTAATTTCAACATATTACAGTGTATTATAAAAATTCTTATGAATATAACTAAATGATTTTTAGTTTGCTTTGAAAAGAACAGAAATTCTTTTAGGCACTGCTTCTCCTCTGGCGGTGTTTGGGACGCGGATGATGTTCAGTCATTTCGCGTGTGCATTGGTTATATATAGGGACAGAGGTAACTGTCCATGTTTATTTGCTATTGTACATTTTTATTTGATGGTAATTTTTATGGTTTGATAATTATTAATTATTACATGTAGTTTGATTCATATGATTTTTTGTATTGTTGTACAAAGTGCTAATATTTTTGTTTACAAATGCAAATAATTTGCGACTCGTTTTATTTCCTTGTGAACTTCCTATTATTGATCAGGAACTTTTTTGATATTTACGCATATTTGTCTAACCTGTCTTTAGTTTAATCATCCTTCTGTCTCTTTTTTCATCATTTAAATTGTGCAAATATTGTCATTTAATTAATTTTCTACTTCATATTACAATTTGTATATTTTTCAGTTATTTTTCCATTCAATTGATTTTGTAATTTTCATTTACATTGTCCATTCATGTTCACCAAATTCATCGTGTTATTTGTAAATGTTCTGTTCCTTTTTTGCATCACAATTGTAATTTACTGTGTTTTACTAAGCTACAAGATGTTTTGAAATAAATTGCACCTATTTCCCTAGATAGAAGAGTTGCTGGTAACCAGCACTTAACCCTTTCACCCCTATGTAACTTTAATAGCCTCTACCATGAGTTGATATGGATGAGTCCATTATAGTCTAAAGTGTTGAAAGGGTTAAATAAAATAGTGTTACCTTGTGTTGGATTTGTCCTGTTCTGTCAAATACTCGTATGAATTTCTATTTTCTTTTATTCTCTAATTCTGATAAATAAAATAATAATATACCAGATAGTACCATAAATTTCACCAGCAACTGCGATCTTGTATATGCAACCAAAATTAGTAGGAAACATTAAATTTACAGTATTGCTATTCTTTTTTTCTCATTCTTGTGAAATTGTTTGTCATTTTGTGTTAATAATTTTCTTTCTTCAGTTTATTTTGTTTAATTTTTGTTTTGCCTCAATTTGCACTTCGCATGTCACATATTTTTCCCGTTTATTTTTTGTACCTTTTCATGTAATCAATATATTTTAGTAAATATCAAATATTAATTTCACTTGATTCTGGGCAGGTAAACAGGCTCACTACTTTTATGCTTTGTATGAAATGATACAAAGAATCACATAACTGAATTTAATCTTAATTAATTATTTAATGATTCAAATTTCTCATATGATGCGTCACTTTTAGAAAGAATATATAAGATTGAGTTTACTTCTGCAGAATTTTTATTTAACAATTGCCTAGGAAATACTTACCCGGTATTGTTGAAATACAAAGTTTGATAATTATATTTTAGATAGATAAAAGTTCTTTTCTAAAATTAATCAAATAAAAGACAATTTTGATTAAACTTAAGTGTTGTAAAAAGAAGAATGATAAATTTTAGAAAATAATTTAAAAAATAAAAGATTTCAATCAGTTTTAAGCCTGACATGACCAAAATAACATTTATATTTAAAACTGATATGCATTAATTAAGATTCTTATTGAAAAGTCTGTATTTTTAACTAAAGTGATTATTAGATAAATTAAGTTAGAGTTCCCTATTTATCTTTTTATTTATTCTCGCAGGAAGAGCAACTGAAATGATTCGGAAAGATTCAGTCACTTTTAAGACCTCCAAAATATGTTTTATTCGATATGGCTTGAAACGGGTGAATGAAAACAAATCCTTCAATCATTATTTTTCCATAGGATTTTTACAGAATTTAATTTGTTGTTTCTCAATTACATATATGATATGCAATACAAATTTGATTTTACCTGTATCTGATTAAAGCTGTTTTGCAAAATACACAGCCACAATATAAAGATTAAACTCTTGATTGTCGATCAGTGTCATGTGACTGTTTGATTATTGTGCAATGTTATATGAACTGCCGTTGTTCTGTGATGTAGTCTTTGTCTTTTGAACGCTTTAAGCATACTCTGTTGGCCTCATCAGCGCCAATCATTTTAATGTAGTCTGAAAGATTTGTAGTACAATTTGAAACTTATTTATTGTCATTCTGAGATGATATTTTAATTCTAATCAAGTTACTTTATAAAATGTTTGATTCAAATTTTATCAATGGTAGACATACTTACAGCTATGATTTCTTGCTTGTGCTTTTCAAGTTAAGAACTTTGTAGACTTTTCATCCATTTTTTTTCAAGGGCTTTGAGGTCAAGATTACTGGTGGTACATCTCGTTTAAATTCCCCCCTCCAAAACAGAAGACAATTGGTCTTTAAAAATAAACTCTACCAGGCTACTTTCCTTTTCAACATGCTGTATAATTTATCATATTTTTAAGGCATCTTACTGTCTACAATCACTAGTGCTCCACTACTGGGTCAGCCGATTCAAGGCCTACCTGGGGCAGTTTCCAGGTACTGGCTGCAGTTCGGTGTATTTTCTTCAAGCACTCCTGTTTTCCTCCCCCACCAAAACCTGACACATACTTAATGACCATAACTTTTAATAGGACGTAAAACATAAACAAACCCAATTTTTTCCTTTTGGAACATTTCTATATTTTCAGGTAATGAAATTAAAAGACAGATTCAAACCTGAAAATATAATGCAATACAGATTTGCCCTAGCTTCCAGTTGATAATCCTGTGATGTTTGGTGAATCTACAATATCTGAAAATTATTTAACTGAGGGTAAGAGGAAAGTACTCTGGTAGTAGTCAAGTATTTTGTGTCTAGAAAGAGATATTAAAAAAGGATACATTTCTTAAAATCCTTTAATTTTGAAATTTAATGATAATATATATTAAGAGGTGGAAAAGGTACTCTTAGCCTCTGGCACCAATTGTCTTCAGATGTATGGTGGATCTCTATCAGAGAAAACGCCGGTTTTACTCCTAACATTTTACCTATGGGGCTAGCTGCTTCTTTTTTGTATATGGTGGTTCTTTAAGCTTTCTACTCTTTTTTAATCTCAACAAATTTTACCAGAATAGACATAATGTCATAGTTTCGTGTACATTTTGGAAAACAGACTTTTTTCTGTCTTCACTCAAAGTGCAAGACATCAATCTTTTTAAAACAATTTACCAGATATCAATCTGTTTCCTTTTATATCAATATTTATGTAGAATTGAAATTGATTTGTTTGTGATTAGGATTTGGTACATTTAAGTGGTATTTTCTATTTTATAAAATGTGTCTTTCTGTGTATATTTATGATCTTGTAGATGAACATGCTGTAAGAAATGTTAAAAGCCTTGTTAGTTTGACCCTTTATTTTGTCGCTAATGTTATTTTTTAAATTAAAAGAAATGTTTCCCAAAACATTTTAGTTCAAGGAGATGTAAATCAAATCACTACGGCTAATTTGTAAAATTTGACCTGTTCAAAAAATGGAAACATCATATGAAAGTTGTCTTGTGATGAACAATAAGCAATTGGAAACTTCAATTTATTAAAATTATGGAATAACCACTAATTCATATTTCTTTTCGATCTAACAAGGATTTTAACATTTTAATCTGGAGATACTTTTGTATATCTCGCTGTTGTATCCAAATTTATTTTATTCTTGTACTCAAAAGTCTGTTTTCCAAATGTTGATATCTGTTTTACTACTACAGTGCCTTTCATATAATGTAACCAAAGAGGCTTCCGATTGCCAAGTCATAAACACAGCTGTTATGATATTGATTAGTTGCCATGACAACACATGTTTGTGTCATTGTGATGAGGATATAGTTGCCATGGTAACTGATTTAGGTATCGTTTTATGTATTATTGCCATGGTAACTGACATGGGTGTCATTCTTTTCATTGTTGCTATGTAAACACATTGAATTGCCATGGTACTATTTATTGTTGCCATGGTAACATGGAACTGGTTGCTATGGTCTTATGAATTACATTGTTCTTTATGCAAAGTGAGAATGAGAGAGAAATTTCTCTATGCATAAGGTGACCTTGGGTTAGTTTGACTTGTGGATAATGAGGATATCGAGCCTGCTACATGTTATATAGTTGGGGACGAGGGAAGGGTTGGTGGTTTTATTACAAATCATTAGTTAAAGGGTTGATGGGCCAACAATATAATAAGGTTGTTCATGAAATCGGGGTAGTTAGGGGTAACAATATGTGTAAATGCTGGATCTAGCCTACCTTTCAAGGGCCATTGACTTTGTCAGCATCTCATGCTGGATCTAGCCTACCTTTCATGGGCCATTGACTTTGTCAGCATCTCATGCTGGATCTAGCCTACCTTTCATGGGCCATTGACTTTGTCAGCATCTCATGCTGGATCTAGCCTACCTTTCATGGGCCAGCATCTCCATCAACCTTAGTAAGTTTTTGCATTTAAGTTTGTTTCTCTGATATGTTCATTGATGGTCAAAGCGTGTCACAGGCGAGACATATTGATTTGAATGGCTCGTGTGTTTTTAGTACCACAACATATAGGTTAGTAAGGGTAGTATTATATTTCATGTCTGGGGATGTAAGGGTAACACTGTGCTTTAGGGCTGTAAGGGTAACACTATGCTATAGGGCTGGAAAGGTAACACTATGATATAGGGTTGTAAGTGTAACACTATGCTATAGGGTTGTAAGGGTAACACTATGCTATAGGGTTGTAAGGGTAACACTATGCTATAGGGTTGTAAGGGTAACACTATGCTATAGGGTTGTAAGGGTAACACTATGCTATAGGGTTGTAAGGGTAACACTATGCTATAGGGTTGTAAGGGTAACACTATGCTATAGGGTTGTAAGGGTAACACTATGCTATAGGGTTGTAAGGGTAACACTATGCTATAGGGTTGTAAGGGTAACACTATGCTATAGGGTTGTAAGGGTAACACTATGCTATAGGGTTGTAAGGGTAACACTATGCTATAGGGTTGTAAGGGTAACACTATGCTATAGGGTTGTAAGGGTAACACTATGCTATAGGGTTGTAAGGGTAACACTATGCTATAGGGTTGTAAGGGTAACACTATGCTATAGGGTTGTAAGGGTAACACTATGCTATAGGGTTGTAAGGGTAACACTATGCTATAGGGCTGTAAGGGTAACACTATGCTATAGGGTTGTAAGGGTAACACTATGCTATAGGGTTGTAAGGGTAACACTATGCTATAGGGTTGTAAGGGTAACACTATGCTATAGGGTTGTAAGGGTAACACTATGCTATAGGGTTGTAAGGGTAACACTATGCTATAGGGTTGTAAGGGTAACACTATGCTATAGGGTTGTAAGGGTAACACTATGCTATAGGGTTGTAAGGGTAACACTATGCTATAGGGTTGTAAGGGTAACACTATGCTATAGGGTTGTAAGGGTAACACTATGCTATAGGGTTGTAAGGGTAACACTATGCTATAGGGTTGTAAGGGTAACACTATGATATAGGGTTGTAAGGGTAACACTATGCTATATGGCTGTAAGGGTAACACTATGCTTTAGGGTTGTAAGGGTAAAACTATGCTATAGGGTTGTAAGGGTAACACTATGCTATAGGGCTGTAAGGGTAACACTATGCTATGGGGCTGTAAGGGTAACTATGCTATAGGGTTGTAAGGGTAACACTATGCTATAGGGTTGTTATGGGTAGTATTATATATCATGTCTGGGGCTGTAAGGGTAACACTATGCTATAGGGTTGTTGTGGGTAACACTGTGCTATAGGGTTGTAAGGGTAACACTATGCTATAGGGCTGTAAGGGTAACACTATGTTATATGGCTGTAAGGGTAACACTATGCTATAGGGTTGTAAGGGTAACACTATGCTATAGGGTTATTATGGGTATGTATGTTTTGATATAACATTGTTTCTGACATATGGCTGGTGGGTGTAACAATGTTCACGGCCAAGGCTTGATGTTCTAGGCCTGCTTACAGGGTTGTTTGGGGTTAACTGATTCATAGGGTTATGTTTTTGGGGTTGTTACAAGTGGTTACTGGGTTGTTATGGTTTAGTATGGTATAATTTGTGAGGTAATGGGCTATTATTGGGATGGGTTGCACATGTCAATTGGCAAGATGACTAGTTTGTAAAGGCTGAGTTGTGTATATTCTTCAGAGAGAAAGGCAAGGTTTGATAGTGAGGAAGTGTTGTAGAGAGATAGGCAAGGAGGTTTGATAGTGAGGAAGTATTGTGATGTCTGGTAAAGTTGATAACATTTCCAGAAAATTCTTAATTCATTCTGATACATTGAATGGAAACTGAACATTTCAGTATTATATTATGTTTTCTTGGAAAAGTGTAAAAGTTCCCAGAAAAAAAGTGATAAAAATATTTTTACAATATTTTTCAAATACCAGATGAGAAAAAAAGTGTTTTCAGGTGAGAGGTGTTTGGGAAATGTAAGAGGTTTGAGTGAAAGTGTGTGGGTTTTTACAAACTTTGTAAGTTAGGAATTAAACTCCGTTTTAAGGTTTGCTTGTTAAATACGGAATGGAAAAAGGTACATTTATCGTAAAAGGAACTTAGTAGGACTACATTTCTATTTCTACTTTGGGAAAGGTTGTTTGAAATTCTTTTATTGACTGGTTCAGGGAAACATTTATAATGGTTCACAGTAAGGTTATTGGCTGATTTGAGTTATTGGTGTTGCCGAGACAGATATGGTCATATTAGAAAAAAGATGATGACAGGTCTTCAGGAAATGGTATTTACTGATTGCAGGCAGAAGTATTGAACGGTTTGGGATATGCTATTTACTATCTCGGGGGATTTTTTTGTTCAGGGAAATAACATTCTTTGGATCAAGGAAATGGCATTCCTTGATTCAGGGAAATAACATTTTCTTGTGTTGGAAAATGGTTATTGTTTCAGGGATATAGCATTCTTTAGTTCAGGGAGGCAGTATATGTTAGTTCAGGGATCTAGTACACATTGTTGCAGGGATATAGTGTTCTTTAGTCCAGGGATGTTGTACACATTGTTTCAGGGATATAGCATTCTTTAGTTCAGGGATGTAGTATACTTAAGTTCAGGGATATAGTGTTCTTAAGTCCAGGGATGTAGTATACTTGAGTTCAGGGATATAGTGTTCTTTAGTTCAGGGAATTTAGTAATTAGGTTAGCTCACAAATATTTGTACACATTAACTACTTTGGTTCAGGGAAATGTGAACAGAAGAGAGTGCAGGGATGGGCAAGTATGGTTAGAATGAAGATTTAAATTTGAATGGTGTGTGATCGACTGTGAGTACTTTGGTTACGTGTGCGAAACTGTTGTATGTTAATTATTGCAGAACATTTTCTATTTGAACAGGTAGTTCAAGAGAAGATAATTCCTATATTTGTTCATGATATTTTTTCACTCAATAATTTCCTTGCACTGATTTCCTTTCCAATGATTTTTTGTGATACTAAATTGCCCCCATTTCATTTCTGTTTTCAGTTGAGCTGATCAGTGTAATATTTCAATGGCTCTACTGCAGTTTCTCACTTCTGAAACAGCTGGGGTATACACAATTATTAGATAGTTTATTTCTGCATCCTTAGTATACCCAATAAAACAAATGCATTCATTGAACTTGAAACAATCCTTGTTCGGGTTTTCTGATGCATTTCTCAAGTCTGATGTATTCATTCTATAGGATAAAAATCAGGAGTATAGATTTAACAAACAGTGTATATTGAAATAAATTGTTTTTAATTGACATTCAATCAATTTCAAGAACAAGCCTACCTTCAATTTCCTGTAGTCAATTGAATTTCCATTACTTGATAACACCATCCATACTAGCTCAAGTATCTGTCTTGAACTGAAAAAGAATAACTGGAAAAGAATTTCAGGTAATATTCGTCTTACTGGTTACTCACAGTAAAACGAACTATATTCAGATAATTGATATCTCCAAGTGTCCAATTCAATTTTACTTCATATCTATCAGGCATTCAACTTACGAAATGTTTCAAATATTGTTTTCAATGCAAAAAATATGCCAACTATTTGACATCATAAATGATTACTTTTGCAATTTGCTGATGTTGCGTTACTATGGTAACGACTGTAAAATATTTTTCAGAATTTCATATTTGAACTTTTGACCTATAGGGAGATGTATTGCCTGCTTTTGAGCAAGCAGCCATGGAAACCTTTTGACCTCAATTCAGTGTAGTGCAAATCTCTGGCCGGGAACCAGAATTGTTTCTGTCACTTTTTTGTTTTGTTGTATCATAAGTTTTATGTGCAACACTATCTTTTGACCTTTTTTGTTTTCTTTTGCACTGCACTGCACTTTATTATGAGGCTGATGTTGGTTAAAAATCATGCAAAAATACAATAAAAAATAGAAGTAATTGCAAAATGTTTCTTTGTGTTTCTTTCTTATGGGCGGATTGGTCGAGTGGTTATAAGCACTCCTGCCTTTCACGCAGACGGCCAGGGTTCGATCCCTGAAGTCATTGTACACATGGAATATTCAGAGAAATTTTTTTTCTCCTGCCCACACAACTCCAATAACCCAGGTGGAGTATAAAATGGTCTGGGGTGGATGTTGTGGTATTTGTGCTGTAGCAATCGAGTGAGGTGGCACTATAAATGATACTGTTGGAAGCACGGTCCCACTTCAAACAGAACACAATACATCTCGGCACACATGCAGACATTAATAGGGAGATATTAGCCAGGTGGCATATGACTAGTAGTTAGTGCCTGTTAAGGCAGCTCCTGCGAATTCCTCAAAATTATATTGATTAATGTATATGCTAATTGTAGTTATTGTATATCTATGTACTGTGAGGAGCTTTAGAGTGGCTTATTCTAGCTAGATCATTGTTATTAATTATAATGAGGTCCACTAATATTTGTGCGGTTACCTTCCCTTGATTTAACACCGGGTTCAGATTCATATATCACGATTGAATCGGCTCAGGTGGTGCAGAAATATTCCACATTAAATGAATGCACTAGCTTGGACAAAACTGTAGGCAGAGCTTTAAAATGCAGTTTCAGAGAATAAATAACAATATATCACGAATAATATTTCCTTCTTTCACAGTCCACTAAACTATATCGCTTATATTAAACTCTGCATGTACATCAACATTGTTTTATAAAGAAATAACGCAAACTAGCAATAGACAGCATTTAACTTTCGGTTAGGCACATATTGATCCCTCAATCTACACGTGGCGTATAGTGGAAAAACCCTAAATGTGTCGAATGTTAATGAGGTCAGCCTCGGTCCAGATTTGCACCGGTCGTTTTCTTTCGGGGTGACCGTTTCAACTGGTTGAACCAGATATGTGAAAGGGGCCCTAGCCACTATAAGCTGTGGTGACTAGATTGGTTCAACACATGGAAAAAGGCCAGGTAAATTAGTATTTGAATCCGAGACCTACCTGGTAATTCCTAATCAGGGGAATAATATAAAGTAGCTGACTGAACCGTCTTGGTGGGTTTGATGGGGATACAACTCTATAACTTTCCTCATTTTCAACAAAATAACAGAAATAAAAGGCAAGTGCAACTCTATACCACTACTAGCAGTATAGTTTCAGCTGAGCGCCCAAAGTTTGTCACTACCTAGGGATAAAGTGAACCACAAAATGCAATGTTTCTCCCAGTATTTCACCATTGGATATACAGACACTTCACTAGTTCAGTGATTGAAGCATAGTCCCTGGAGTCCATGATAAATGTTAAACTGTGATCAAATGCAGCTGCTTTAAAGGCAATTTAAGGAGTATCGTCAAGTTACAAAATGATTGTATAAATCTTGTGATTTAACCCTTTCACCCCTATGTAACTTCAGTAGACTCTACCTTGCATTGATCTGGACGAGTCCATTATGATCTAAAGTGTTGAAAGGGTTAAAGGTTTGAATGATGGGCTACCAATGGCACCTTTGCTCAAATCCATTATCTTGAATCTCT
Source organism: Mizuhopecten yessoensis (assembly GCF_002113885.1). Classification (NCBI taxonomy): domain Eukaryota; kingdom Metazoa; phylum Mollusca; class Bivalvia; order Pectinida; family Pectinidae; genus Mizuhopecten; species Mizuhopecten yessoensis. The sequence continues at coordinate 745,108 of NW_018407089.1, forward strand.
TTTAATGTCATATGGCTTACACACTTATATGTTTGAGGTCAAACTAATGTCGCCAATGCAAAACTCAAAAACTATACAAATTGTGTTCATGTTAAATACTACTACCAAATTAATGGATCAGTAAAGGTTCATTTACTTGGGTCATAAAATAATGTGAAGACTAGACTGCATTTTGATACAATTCTGGTTTTAACCCTTTAGTACTTTCAGTCCTTTGATTTTGATTCAACATGCAAAGAATCATGTTTCCTGGCTTGCATGGTTAAAGGATGAGCATATAACTTATTAAATGAATGACATTGACCTACTTTCAGGGTCGCAGGAATAGCCTTTTAAAAAAACAAAGTAGCAAAGAATCTATATATGGTCTTCATATTTGGCCTGTTGCATGCTGGGATCCAGGGCTATCAAGTCAACTGAATGGTATAGACCTACAATGTACCTTTAAGGTCACAGAGGTCAAAGTGTAAATTGTAAAAGTGTATTTCCAAGTGGGGAAAAATTGAGGAAAATGTTTCCTGAAGCCCAAAAAAACCCTCTGGATCCGCCACTGTAATCATTAATCAGTAGCATTCTGGGATATACTACGGGCACTTTAAGTCTGTTTAAATAAATGAAATTGACCTTTTCTCAATGTCATATGGGTTTAATACATATAACTGCATGTTTTGGGTCAAGTTAATATCGACAACTATAAACTCAATAAGATGCATATTTTTGTATAATGGGGACACATATCCTACGACTGCAGAATCTGTCATAGTTAAAGGTTAAAACTGAAATGAAGACGTCGGCATCTAAATAAGTAAGATGGCTACTTATAGGATCAAGAAATTTTGGTTGAAGGGCTATCAAATACAACTAAAGCTTCCTCAAATGAATGACATTGCTTTTGGATATCATGGCTGAAGTCTTCATTGCTTTATACATGTGTTGTTTAAAAGACTTTTAATATATAGTTACTCCGTCACATTTAATTAAAAGTCTTTAAGGATGTACACCTGAGAAGTCAAACAATTCCTGTATTAAACTTTTTTTCTTATATGGATTTTTGGAAAAAAGAGTTTGTGGCATAACGTAGAAAATGCAAAAATATGTATAGGTCTGTGTGCTCGTTTTTGTGCTATGATTGGTCAAAGATATGAATTTAACACAATATATAATTTTAGGTGATTTTTTTGGTTTTGACCATTTGCAGAACAAATTCATACAATTACTTCCAAGTGTGTTATCAAATATGTATGAATGTTTGTAGAATTGATAAAAATATTATTTTCTTTTAAATAAATGAAGTTAATTTTCTTAATCTTATTCTTTTAACTCGGAAAGGCGATTTAAGTTACCCCTACCCCTTATTCTTTAATGAAAAAAATCTCATTTTTCACCAATTTTTGCAGATTAAACGCTTGATACAAAAAGTTCTGCTATTAAACTTTTTTAATATTTAATGAATCAAAAGAAAATGTGTTTCTCTTTCTAAAACAGCCACAAAAAAACGGGGGTATGTGTGCTTCTTTTTTTTGTCCCCTTATTATATGTGTTGTTTTTCACCTTTTTTGGGGTCAAAAATCAAAAGTGTTTCATTGACACTAAATATGTAAAAATAATACCAATAATGAATAATTTTCCACTTTATTGCATACTATTTTTATCATATTGAACATTATAGAGTTGTGCAGCAAAATTGAACCTGCTACAACTTAAAATGGCGACAAAGACAATTTAAGTGATCAATATAGTGTCAAAAAAGGTGAAATTTTGTCCTTTTGTGAAGCGCAAGAAATACACATTAATACACATTTTCAAAATGGCCGCCATTTTTTTTTTTAATTCTTGTAAAAACTGTTTTACAAACATCTTGCATCTAGTTTATTGAAATATTTTTCAGATGCGTCTTTCCTATGAAACTAGATTATAATTTGTGAAATATTACAAAAAACCTTTACATCAGATCAAAACGAGACTTGAACGTGATTGAAACCTCAGAAGAGTACATCATTAATACACTTGTATGTAAATGGAGTAAAATTTTCAATGACTATTCATAGTGTGTCAATATATAGCCAATGTAGTGCGATAACAAGCCCTAATGTTAAACCAGGGACAGTATATACGTCCCTGGTTAAACTATGGTCCTATGTTGTGAAGAGCAGTTAAAATATTTTAAAAGTGAAATAAAATAAACACAGCAGGATATCAAAATATGCAGAAAAAAACACACACACTAAATTTGACAAAAAATATGGGTGTAATTTTCAATGTATCTCTTGGCGTTCCGCGGGTTTAGCGAATGTCCTGCGCGTCATTTAGTATTATTATATCATTCAAAATGGCCGATTTACCAACACGTCTGCCGGCACAATTCTTAACGGATTTGGAAAGTGTTTGACAGCCATTTCCTGTCAATCGGCAGTACCTTTATTATATGGTATGTAGCAGAATCAAATATTTTCCTTTTCCGCTTGATCTTATCGACGCACTCGGGCCCTCATTGAAGGAATTGGAACCAAAATAGACAATAGATATATTCTACATATGACTGGCATCTTAATCCCATTGATGATTGATTTAGGTACAACAAGATACAAGAAGCTTTATTTAGAGTCGCATACATATCAACATGGAACATTATTAGCTCATGAGACATCAATTGCATAATTGTTTAATATTATCATAAGGCTTGACACTTATTTATATTATGTTTTTTTAATATAAAATTCATATAATTTTATTTGAATTAATTACTGCTAATTTAATATCGAAAGTCGAGACAATTTCAAATATCACGAAACTTGCTACCCTACAATGGTACCTAATTAAAACTGCATACAAATTGTCATTAACCGAAACTTACATACTACATGTCCACCCTACGCATTCAGCAGTAAACACACTTGCATGTATATATACAGTATACACAATGCAATTATGAACCATTTACATGGCAACAAAGTTAACGTTACTGCTGGCATCTTTGATCACAATTCAAAATCCAGAATAACAAGGCATACACCCGAAAAGTATTAAAAATATTGTGCATTAGATATTAGTAAACATTCATTTGGCTATACAGAACTGTTGATTTATGGAATTAACATGTACAGTCCTCCTGAGGCGGCCGTCATGCAGGCTATACTGCTCAGACCCTTACTCAGGGGAGATTACTCTAGTGTTTGTCAACCCAAATGTTCACATTTGGTGTTACAGCTATGTAATATATAGCTTCCCGCACTATTTGTGTACTGACCATTGGAATTAGTGTAGTTTAGACAATCATTTAAACCACCTTTAACTGAAATTTAATAGCCTAACTGCGAGCTATCTGCAAATCTACATTTAAGGTAGACTAGTGATTCTTAAATTTTCAATTTCAACTTATATGATATGGACATACAGGCAGGTAATAGACAGCGTCCATCATGTATCCTTATTAAATCCTAGTAAAATCCTGTTAAATACAATGGACTAGTATACAGGACCCACACAATGTTATCAATGATGAGGTAAATATCAGCGCAATACTTTACTCCAAGAGTGTTAGAGGTTTACAAAACGGCAAGATACTTTTGACAGGCACGCAGTGATAATTAAGTCAGTAAAATCATATCCGATAGAAAAAAGGCCGACCAGAATGTTACAGGAGTACACAATACGACTACGACAGATCCTGTACCACAACAGAAGACATATATATATAATCAAAGGGCTACGATCGGCACACACTAAAACCATGCAAACAACAGTTCTTTATGCTACAGGCCCTGAAAATTTGAGAACTTACACCGCTCTATTTTTGGATCTATGCACGTACAATGTATTCTCTTTCCGCAGACATGATCTCTGTTTCCTCCAAAAAACACACGCCATTTCGGAGTTTCAAAGTTTTTCACATTCAATTGCTAATTATCTATCAGTATTTACTTAACATTTATTATTTTGATGGATACAGTAAAATTCCTCTTCCTTAATAAAATCTTTTACCTGTAACTGAGCTAGATCGGGTAATCTCAGTCGAGGGTTAAGATTCTGTAGCAAAATCCCAACTGAGGCGTAAGCAGAGGTTGGGATGTTACAGAATCTTAGCCCGAAACTGAGATTACCCGATCTCGTTCAGTTACAGGTAAAAAAAACAACTCGCACCTTTTAGTTCGAAAAGAACTATTTAATTTTTCTAAAAACTACAAGTACCCTGCCTTGGGCCTCAAATGATAATGATCTCTTCACTACTAAAGCTACATTTGAATGCTTCCGCGTAAAACTGTAGTCCAGATCCGTCCTTACATAGATTTCAACGTATTTCACAGTGTAGATTATATTTTATCTACAACATCAAATATCTAACAACATCAAAACTATACATATAACGACAAAACAGAACATTTATAATGCAAATTGTCAATTTTAAGCAGTTAATGCGCGGATGAATACATCCCAGTATAAAAATTCTGCAAAATGTCATGTAAAGTTATAAGACAGATCGGACGAGATAGAATAATCTAGGATGGGGTATGACGTGGGATATCTCTGTCTGAGGTGTGAGAAATGCTATTCTGTCTGAGCAGAACAAACCTGCATATGATGTTTTGTAAGGGTGTGAGTTTAGAACATATACCCATACCCATGAACTGATTTATATTTTCTGCGGGACAAATTGTTGTGCAAAAATAAATGTGTGAACATGTCAAGCTTTATTTTTTTCGACGAATGGTAAATAAGCTAATTTAAGTCCCTCTTGTTATTTTATCATTCAGGGACAATATTCCTAAAGTTTGGGTAAATGTATATTTTATCTTATGTTCTGTAAAAAAAATCCTGTATTTCAGATGTAATCTTGAGTGTAAAACATTTTTAACAAAATGGATAGTAAAATAGCAACGAAAATGCCTGAATGCATTGTTCATCATATATATTTTCTGAATTTTCTTTAATATATTGCAGAATTATAATCTGAATACAAAACAGTTTCAACACAATGGATGATCCAACAGCAATGACGGATCGATCAGCATTACAAGACCCATCCAAAATGGCCGACAAATTAACAACAGAAGATCCGAGTGTCTACAATATCTATCGCCAAATAAAAGCTGAGTGGGACCATTTTACGAATCCGTGTGATGACCCAAACATCCCAGCAACATCGACACACCCTTTTAATGGAGATCCAAACATATCAGTGGCATTGAAACATCCTTTTAATGGAAATCCAAACACCTCAGAGACATTAACATGCCCTTATGATGGTGATCCAATTGACACAGCATCATCGACACAGCCTCGCGACAGAGATCCGAATGTCCCGGCGACATCTAATACATCAGGGAATAGCTTCCTTGGACAGAATTATAACTCACAGATTCCTCTAAGTTATAATAACACCTCAGAAAATCTGACTTTTCAGAGATGTGTGATTAAGATGGAGGATGAGGGTTCAGAGAGTGACGGCCCAGAAAATGCTCAACAGTGTAATGGACTAGAGGATGGTAATTATTGCTACATGTATCTGTTCAACCTGGTGAATTCATATGATATAGATAATAGTTGAATATTAATTATTATCTGAAGGATCCCCGTCCCACTGCAGGCTTATAAATGATAGAGAGTTCCATGGTAATTTTTCGTGCATGTGTGGCAGATTTTAATTGTACATAGGATTACGGTCGCCTTGCTCTTTAAGCTTCAAGCTAGAGGGAATTTTTCTTTAGCTCAGTGGTAGAGCGTCTGACTAGCTAGGAACCTAGGGATTGCAGGTTCAATCCCTGATGGAAGCCCACTACTCTCTTTCCAGTTACAAGTGGTGTCCGTGGCCCTCCCTGTGGTGACAGGGAGTTAGAGCCTGGGTTGTGGTGTTTGAGGGCGAACACATTTAAAAAAGGGGGAGTAGTGTGGCAGATATTATTTGTACATAGGATTACGGTCGCCTTGCTCTTTAAGCTTCGAGCTAGAGGGAATTTTTCTTTAGCTCAGTGGTAGAGCGTCGGACTAGGAACCTAGGGATTGTGTGTTTGATCCCCAGTGGAAGCACACTATTCTCTTTCCTGTTTCATTAAGTTTTGGATATAACTGTGATAATGGTCCTGGGTACTATTGTGGACCAGGTAGCTCTCTTGATCAGAGTGACAGTATAATGACCACAGGTTGAGGGTTTGAATCGGGGTTTGGTCCCATACATACTCCATACTTAGGGGTTACGCTCACTTTCGCCCTGCATCCATGGAATATGTCATAGCATAACTGAAGGCTCAGTGTCGCCACCTTGTGAATGAGACAAGAAAAAGAGTTTGATCCTTTTATGTACATCAGATTGCCTCTATAATCTTCAAAGGACAGGTCAGTATCAGCCTAGCGATTGGTCAGTTATTTTACCTGAGACCAATCATTTGCTATGACATCTTACTGCAGGGATGTAGAGATTGTAAACCCTGGAGTATCGAGGATGGGTCCAATAGAGCATTTTTATTCTAAGAACACTGATTATTATTTTTCTGTTTATTTCATCATTGCTATTTTTCTCGAAAGTTTTGCAAAGTGTAGTTTTCTTTTCAAAAGTGATTTATTACATGCTGAAAAAATGTTTTCAATATACATGTATAGTTAGTTTTTGGCAGTGGGATATCGACACCGGGGATCCTTTTGTACACTGTATATATATAATATTTAATATTCCTTATATTGTGAAATTGTTTCCAAGTTCAATCCTTTCTTATTAGCATATACTTCTTTAAGAAAAAATATGTCAGCTCCCAAAGGTATCACTCCTACTTCTTTTTATTTTCATTCAAAAAGTATTGATACAAACAGGCACACAGGTAAGTGTACAAGGCGACTGTTTGATTTGGACCCCTGCAGAATCAGGGTTTTCTTCTGTGTCTTCTGTTCAGGGGACACTAAAGAAACCAACACTGATCTGCTGCCCCCACTACAACACTAATACTTAGGACATATATATCCCTTCTCTGTCTTCCATATTTTTTCCCCTGCAATTTCTCACTAGGCATCGATCCTTCTTCATATGTCAGACCTATTTTAAGCTCTTGCAACAAGCAAACAAACATTTCTTCACCCAAAATATGGGATTATTGGATTTGTTGAAGGCAAGTATACATATATATACAAACAATGAATATTTGTGACCTCCTGTTCTTTCATGAGTTCAGATTCTTGTAAAAGATCGAATTTTATTGTTTGCAAAAATTGAGTTGATTTACTGTGAGTGTGAAATCAGATATTTTGATGGGACCCAAATTATAAATTTTGTGGTTTCCCGACAAAATGCTATTTTCTGGGTACATGAATTTGTGGATTACGAGTACCCACTTGTACTAAGAAACGCCTTATCAAACTTGTATATACTTAGTGGACCTATATATGTATGAATGAAGATTACCTATGAAATCATGAAATATAAAAAAAATATAAAAAAAAAAATGATTTCACATTATTGTGGATAAGTCTGTGAATAATTGCTGACTTTTGATTATTACAGATGAAGAGGCTTGTGATGAACAAACTGATGAAATGGACAGCCCTTCTGAACAGGATGACACCCAATCCACGGACAAACCTCACAAGTGTTCACGCTGCGAGAAGCATTACCGGACTAAAGGATTGTTGCAGACACACTTCAGAGTTCACACTGGAGAGAAACCATACTCGTGCAATATTTGTTTGAGTAGGTTCACCGCTGCTGGTAGTCTAAAGACACATCACCTCAAAGTACACAAACAGAAGCTATTTACTTGTGAGATATGTGGTAAGGGTTTCAACCTACCCGGCTCGTACCACGAACACCTCTGTGCTCACAAGGGAGAGAAACCCTACACATGTGAAGTTTGTGGGAAAAAATTCGCGCGAGCAATACATATGAAAACACATAGTAGAACTCACACTGGTGAACGCCCCCACAAGTGTGACGTCTGTGACAGGAGTTTCAGTCATTCCGCATCATTACAAAGACACATCCGAATACATACTGGTGAACGACCGTTCAAATGTACGTTCTGTGAAATGGAATTTCGTGACCAAGGGTCATTACAGAGTCACATCAGAATACATACCGGTGAAAAACCATACGCTTGTAAAATTTGTGGAAAACGCTTTAGTCAAACTGGGCATGTTCAGAACCACTTGCAAACACATACAGGGGAGAAGCCCTTTAAGTGTGATGTTTGTGGGAAGCCCTGCGCTAGCACGGGAGATTTGCAAAAACACATGCGGGTACATACGGGAGAAAAACCTTTCAAGTGCGATATTTGTTGGAGGGGATTCAGTGAGATTAGCTCAGTGACAAAACATAAACGGATACATACAGGAGAAAAGCCATACAAATGTCCTATTTGTGGGAAAGCATTCGCCGAATCAACTTCTGTTACGAAACACATTCGTGTTCACACTGGTGAAAAGCCTTTCATATGTGACATATGTGGAAAGCGTTTTAAAGAAGGCGGAGGTTTGAGGGTACATCGAATGACGCACACCGGTGAGAGGCCATATACATGTGGAATTTGTGGTAAAGGATTCATTCAGACTGGGAACCTACACACTCATCTGTTGAAGCATGCAAGTGTCAAACAGGAAGGCTCAACCTGTGCTGACAACCCATAGATAGCTATCAGTCTGTTCTACTGACAACCCATAGCTATAGGTATTAGTCTGTTCTACTGACAACCCATAGATAGGTACTAGTCTGTTAGATACTGACAACCCATAGTTATGTATTAGTCTGTTCTACTGACAATTGCAACCCATAGCTATAGCTAGGTATTAGTCTGTTCTACCGACAACCCATAGATAGGTATTAGTCTGTTTTACCGACAACCCATAGATATGTATTAGTCTGTTAGATACTGACAACCCATAGATAGGTATTAGTCTATTGTACAGACAACCGATAGTCAGGTGATGTCAGTCACCATGGATGATTGACTTAACCCTTTCACCCCTAAGTAACTTCAGTAGACTCTATACCATCCATTTATCTGGATGAGTCCATTGTGGTCCACAGTGGTTAAAGGGTTAAATAATAGTATCATTGACTTCAAATTTAGTAACTTTTAATGTCTAAGTGACCTCTGATGGCATGTATGGTGGCCTATGGCCGTTTGTAATGTCATGCAAACTTGTGATTTGATGTCGGTTGTAATATATATGTACTAGTGACTTTTAATGTCAGGTTATATATAATTAAAATCCTTAATGCATGTCAAAGCAATCTAATTAAGACAAGAGTTTGTAATTATCCCCTGTAATTAATACCATGGTGACTTGTGTTACCATGGTGACTTGTGTGGCCATGGTGACTTGTGTTGCACTGGCAACTTGCAATTGTATGTAATACTATGATGATAGTGACTTGTGTTGCCATGGCGATTTGTAATACCATGGTGACTTGCAATTGTAATACCATGGTGACTTGTGTTGCCATGGGGACTTGTCATCATTATATTTACCTTTGATTTGTGCTTCTCATACATATGTATATGTAGCCATTGTTGTGCCAGTTAAGCATTAGTTTCATTGTAGTGTTTATAGGAAGTTTCAAAGAACATTATAACAGAATGATAAACATTTAAACTTAAGGATCTTTGTCTGACTACACTGGTTTTCTTAATAAAGTTATGATTTCCCTTAATTTTGTTTTTGATCACTTTTAGGCCAGTACACTTCCATTGACCATGAAGCTCAATGCAATCAGTTAGAACAATAGTGTCAGAATATGAAGTCCCAGGTTCAAATCCAGTTCAACCTCATTGGATTTTGTTTGACGCTCAGGTCACTGTTGTTGATTTTGTCTCATGTTATCTCATCTGCTCTATTTTCATAAATGTTCTGCAAGGTATGGTTTTCTTTTCAAAAATTATTTATCAAAGCTATAGTTATACCGGAAAAACAGTTTGCAATGTGCATTTTTTGGCAGCGGTATGCATGGGATCCACAATATATATGAAACAATCTTACAACCACAAATTCAGCGCTGCATTTTTTACATTGATGCAAAAGTAACATTGTGTGAATGGAAGCTTAAGAAAAGCTGTATTTTTGTTTAATTTTAATGGAACTCTTTTTTAATGGAGATTTATATCACATTATTGTAGCATACATATATCCTTGAGGTTTTTTTTGTACTTAACTTAATAAAGTTAATTACCTTATATATGTATGTGAAAGTGATGTCTATAGCTACTGTACATTGTACAAAGCATATACATAATAATGTAGTAAGGTTATATTTTGACCGGAGCTCCATACTCTGATATATTTATTTGTAGCCATGTAGTAATGCGTAAATAAAAGAAAATGCCATTAAATGATCAAGTAGACCTTGTAAATATGTTCGAGTTTCTTTTTGAATTTTGTTTGGGTTTTAGGTCCTTTTAACAGCTGGTCCTGTAAGTTAACGTGCCAGGTTTTGTTGGTAGAGGACAGCAGGAGTTCCTGGATTTTATTTTGTTTTACAGAGAACCATGGTATCTTCCCATATATATGTACCTCTCCCGCACCTTCTCTATTTTTTCTTTTGTCTCTCCATGAAACGAACGGGATAAATCGTATTTCTGATTTTTCCAATAACCTCTCATCTGCATAGCGGTGGCTTTTAAGTCCTAAAAGATCTGGCCCCCTATACTATTCTGAAACTATTCACGTGCTCAAGTCTACTTTAATGTAAACTTGCATAAACAATGTAATTTTGTCAAAAAGTCAAATGTAAACATTGAAAAGAGTTTTTTCCTTCAGGTCTTTCAAAATTATTCAGTGTCATTTAGGAGGTGTGATTTTTTTATTTTTATTATCAAGGGAACATCAAATTAGACTTGAGCATAGAATCTGAGTTTGAGCAAGAGAATGAATATGGACCAAGGTGTGTATTACACTGCATTCAGTAAGAATGGTATTTGCCTCCAGGTCAGAGGTCAAACGAGTGTTAAATGTGTCGCTGAAATCTTATCTTGGCTCTCAATTTCAAACTGGCAATGGAGATATATACAATTGATATATATATATATATAGTGTCCTATCTAGTAAGAATAAGCCACTCTTTACAGGGCTACAACCCACATATACTTACTGGCCAAATATTGAAACCCTGGGTCTTTCAGTTTTCAAGACAAGTTGTTCGAAACACTGACAGATGAACGACAGACAGGAGAAGGTCATTTGTTGAACTTTACTCTAATTATAGGCTTATGTACCGGCACCTTCAATGGGTATACAATTCCCAACAACCAGAACTAGGACAGTACATATGTTATATGTCGGGGCTTAGTGAAACAATTTAATATCTACTGTAACAGGAGATGGAAAAATGCATTACCAGACCGGGGTTGGAACCTGGGACCCTCAGAACTCTAGATAGACTCTGGATCAATTGAGCTACCTGGTTGCCGACGATTGACCCAGTCCAGTTCTGCTACATTCCTCCCTTCTTTTTTTAAAGTCTTTGCCCCCAAAGATACAACTATTTACAACCCAAGTTCAGGTATCCCTCTGCCAAGCGTACAACCGATGCTTGAAACAAAAGTTGGTCACAGGCACCACTGTAACAGGAGAGGAAAAATGCACGGCCAGTAGGGGTGTCACAATACGCCAAGAGTGTATCGCGACATATTGCAATACAGAATGAATGTATTGCGATACGTATCCCGATATATTGTCATAGGAAAGATGTGCTCAATTTTATGTTAAGTTGTCAGAATGTTTTCAAACTTAATCATATGCAATATGGATCGCATGGATTTAAGATTTTTGTCAAACCAACCATCGATTAAAAAATTTGAACTAATTCCCACCACTATTAAAAGCCTGTTGTATGCTTATTGGCATATCTGTTAGAATTTGTAGTAATTTGCGAAGTCAAATTACCAAGCAGAATGAGATACATAAAAATCTTTTTTTTTTTTTGTGATACAGCAATATTTCATCTGTATTGTGGTACAATACAATATACCCGTGTATTGCGATATACCTGTTTTCCGATATGTTGTGACAGCCCAAAGCCCCAAACGGCCAGACTGGGGTTCGAACCCGGGTCCCTCCAAACTCTTAGTCAGACGCTCTACCAATTCCTAGTCGCCGATGATCAACTCAGTCTAGTTCTGCTACATCTACTATGAAAATATAAATTGTAGTAGAAATTGTCAAAATCAACCACCTGCAGCTGCAGGTTAGTATTATAAATATGAAAGTGTACACTCCTGGACATATCTTGTAAATTGATCTAATTATATAAAGAAAACAAATCGCTCAGAATGCTTTCATTAACATTGACATTTATTATAATTGAAATCTGAATGTAAACCTGTTGATTTCATGTACTAACTCATTCACCCCTACATTTTAGAATGAACTTGCCTAGTCTTTGATTTGGTTAGGTTCAAATGTGACTTTAGGGGTGAATGGCCATGGGTTAACAATATGAATATTGCACTTTTATTACACAACATTGACATGTACAGCACATACAACATAAATTTGTAAAGCAAGCTGGAAGCTTAGACGAAAGAATACACAAATACTTATATCATAATACATGTACATCAACATGACAGGTTCGGAATTTATGAGATAGTTTTCATCGTTTTCATCAATGGATCATGAAGGGTCAAAATGCTTGTCAAATTGACATGTTTTGATTTTAATAATTAATTATAATGTATACTGTGTAACAATATGACTACATTGTATATTGTATAATGGTAGTGTTCAACCTATATATATACTATGATGTAACTAGAGTGATCTCCCTTGGTTGGCTCTGATACCCCGTGTATAGTTGTGTGGCACCCCTATCTGAATAAAAGATGGAGCACAGAACACATGTTGTCGTTCCTCTCTCAGACCAATCAGTTCTACCATAACATAGAGGTAACATTACATACTGTAGGCATTAGGTATATAAAGCACCTTTAGCATATAGTTCAACGCCATATATTTATCATATTTTTACTCTTGGAATATTGGGAATTGTACATTTGATAAAAACGTATCTTCAGTAAAGATATACAAAATGTTATTCTACGTGAAAAGATATCTCTATTATTGTCAAATCAGTACAACGTTTTCTACTCTGTGTAGATTTTATTTTATTTATATATATTTCATTCAATATTTGTATAACTACAAGTCAATACTAGAATTATGCATTCTTGAATGTAATTTCAAACTTCGTTTGGCTGCGAACTTGTTCCCACAAATATCACAGTTGAATGGTTTCTCTCCGCTGTGTTTCCATAAATGTTCCTGAAGACTCCATTTCATATTGAACTCCTTACCACACAGATCACAGGCATATGGCTTTTCTCCCGTGTGTATTCGTATATGTCGCTGTAAACTTTGTCGTATTCGGAACTCTTCATTGCAAACATCACATTTATATGGTTTCTCGCCAGTGTGTATTCTAGTGTGCCTTTGCAAGCTTTGTTTCACTCGGAAAACTTCCCCGCAATAGTCACACTTGAACGATTTCTCCCCCGTGTGAATTTTCATGTGTTCCTGTAGACTCCATTTGACCTTGAACTCATTGCCACACAACTTACACTTGTATGGCCTCTCCCCCGTATGTTTGATTGTGTGCACATGTAACCGTTCCTTCACCCGAAATAACTCGCCACAAACATCACATTTGAACGGTTTTTCACCTGTGTGTATTTTCATGTGTTCATGTTTGTTCCACTTGAGTGCAAAATCCTTACCACAAATGTCACACTTGAATGGTTTTTCGCCGGTGTGTATTTGTGTGTGTCTCTGCAAGCTCAAATTCACCCGGAATTTTTCTCCGCACATTTTACATTCAAAGGGCCTTTCACCTGTATGTATTCTTGTATGAACCTGTATGGCTTGTCTGACTTTAAATTCCTTCCCGCAAAACAGACACATGAATCGTCTTTCTCCGGGAGGAACTCCTTGATGTGTGTGTATAGGCGGGTCTGCTTTGCTATCAATCTCCTCACCACAGATACTGCACTGAGATGAACCCTCGTCTGAAACACGAGTCCATGTGTCGTTCTGAACAGCTGTATCGCCTGCATCGCCATCGGTTACAACAGTAGACGACAGATCTTCTTCCTCATGGTCAGATCTTGATGAGTTAAGATTGGCAGTTTCTGCATCATCATATTCTCTGTTCAGCTCCTCAGACTTTTCTACGCCTTCTTGCATCTATAATATATAAATAATAGAACATTATGTAATCCAAATATTTAAGAACGCCTTCTTGTATTCATAACTCAAAAATAGTACAACATTCTGTAATCTAAATTTTGAATTACATTCTTCTTCACATCAAAACCGCACAGTATCAGACCTAGGGTTCGACACTAGCACTGGTATGATCAGAATGTATTTTTCTAGAAAGGCTCCAAATAAGGGAAATATGAGTGGGGGAAACTTGAGTGGATGAGGGCGACATGATATTTTATTACCCCATCACAAGACCAGTGTCATCCAATCAGACACACTGTTTTAAAGATGAGGTATTATAAAATAAATGTAAATAGTGTGAGATTTTCCGGAAGCCGACATCCCCAGCATAAATTAGAATAGGAAGCAATTCATGATTGACTATAGAGAGGAAGGACCTCATGTATCATTTAATCTCAAGCCAAGTCTTTGTAAAGTATAAAGGTTGACCCAAGTTTTAGGGGGCCGTAGTGGCCAAATGGTTAAGGCGTCTGACATTCTGCTACCACTAGCCCTCCACCACTGGGTCGCTGGTTTGACGGGGGGCAGTCGCCAGGAACTGGCCGTAGGTCGGTGGTTTTTCTCCGGAACCCCGTCTTTCCTCCACCACCAAAACCTGGCACTTCCTTAAATGACCATAGCTGTTTATAGGACTTAAAACACAATCAAACCCAAGTTTTATCAGAAACTAGTAATATTTGATTACTGGGCGAATCATACAGCTGAATCAGTGGACAAAGCAGAGTGCAATATGGTAATTAATTCAAGGCTGCTAGTGATCAAACTCAACCCTTTGTTTATTTACATACTTCCCATATTTCAACAAAATACAATGAAATCTAAAATTTGTGATCTTGCAGCAACCAAAGTGTAAACAGACCAAGAGTTGGATGCTCCTATTATCATAATATGTCCTGTCAAAATTTTCACACGAAATACCAAAGTGTATCTGCTGGTGTTGTGATTCTGACAGGACCAAATACCAGGACAATTGTGTATTACAGGACTAACTACCAGACTGAATGCTAGAAAATAAGCAAACTAGGTACCAGTCCAGATATAAGAACTCTTAATGGACTAGATATAAAAAGTCTAACTAGACTAGAAATTAGATTTATAACTGGACTAGATATAAGAACTCTTACAGGACTAGATATAAAACCTCTTATCGGTGTTAGAACTCTTGCCAGAATAGATATAAGAACTCTCACCGCACTAGATACATGTATAAGAACTCTCACCGGACTAGAAATAAGAACTCTTACCAGACTAGATGTTGAATCACTTACCAGACAAGACATTATCTCTCACCAGATGAGATGTTAGAACTCTACTGGACTAGAATTTAGAACTCTTACCAGAATAGATGTTATAACCCATACAGGACTTGACATAGAACTCTTATCAGACTAGATATAAGAACTCTTACCAGACTAGATGAAACTGCCAATTCATTTTCGGTCCTGGGAAGCTGCATCAATTTCTTAACCGACGGAAGGTCGGACACCAATGACAGATCAAAAGTGTTAGGTTCAATCTTCACAGAATCGGTGATGTTCTGTCCGCTGTAAACAACTGCAGTGTCTTTATGTTCGTCTGATTCTGTAGCAGCTGAAATATTTGTACATGAACATTTATATTGACTGAATCCACCATCAAGCTAAATTTGGTTTAAAAAGTTTTTTTTTATGAGAATTAAAATTGACATAATTTCACCATAATAACTGTTGAAAAGCTGCAGGAACCATACTGTAGCTTCTAGGCCTGATTGTTCTCCGATGATAGGGGAAATGATGAAACGATTGAGCCTATGTACAGAAGTGCAAAGTATAGCTGTAGGACCTGTAGCTCGTAGGCCCAATAGTTTTTTTATTTTTAATTTTTTTATTATCAGAAAACAATTTGGTCTAGATGCTACGGTTCCCTTATTAGCTATACTTTGCACCACTATTCCGTCTTTGCGTATTGCAGAGTTATCTTCTCTTGTGAGCAGGTATTGATTTTTACGTCATTTGTATGTTAGAGTAACGTCATCAATCTTCGAGAAAACGACGTGATTTTCTCACACAAACCAATGACGTAACAATCAATACCTGCTCACAAGAGAAGTTAATTCTGCAATACGCAAAGACGGAATACATGCACATGAATCTATCCTGTAAAAGCCCTTGCCTGATAATAACAAAAGTTCTGGGTTAATTTTCTGGGTTGATTTCTGAACCAAGAAAATGTTTTGATGATGTTGGTGCCAGTGACCGAATTCGATAAAAGTATGTACAGTTCTCTGTTAATTCTGAACCTGATTGCAATTTCTTACAATATAGGTCAATTTTGAAAATCATGTCACAGTGACCTTATTTGGTCAAACAACTGTACAAAGTTGATTTCTGAACCTGAAGACAATTTAGGTATAATTTTATAAAAGGTACATAGGTCACACCTCCCATTTGGTCAATCAACGACTCTTGTTTAAATTTTGTACCCGATGTAACAAATTCTCATAATGCAAGTCACATTTCTATCCAGGCCAACAAGAGTTAACACTACACAGGTAAATAAAACAAGTTTCATAACTGTTGTAAACTTGATATCAAAGTTTATCACATAGAGGTGTAATTCTGCCAAAAAAAAATCAATTTAGTATATCCTGTATTACACTTTAACAACAATGTGCACATTTGCAGTACTTAGACAAATAAAATAAATAAATAAATATACAACATTTTTTTAGATTAGATGAACAATGTTGCAGTTAAAACAATACATTAATAGGTTGTACTGCATGCTTACCTTTTCCAACAGGCACAACCTCTGTGGCCGGTCTTGTCTCCTCCGCATCCTTTAGTGACATATTGAGAATAGACTCCAAATCAAACGATAGAATTCTCAGTGTGGTGGTTGAGTTGCTTTGACTGTTGTCTACCCGGTCATACTAGGCTGATAAACTCCATGTTTTTACTATGGCTGAGGACTGTAATAATAAATATATGTAAAAGGTATGAGAATGGTATGAGTGCAGTGTTTTTGGAACGCAGATCTATATCAGAGTGATTTTGTTGTTGAAATAACACACTTTTTGAGTACCTGTACTAATTATACGTCCCAGCCTAAAAATTCCTAGGGTTACAATCACTTACGTTCTCTGCACCCTTGGTATTTGTCATTGTTTGTCGCAATAATAGCTCTCAAGAGCTAATGTTCCTTGTTTAACTGTATGCGACATTAAATACATTTTCTTGATCTGATGGCCAGCTATTAGCTAGCCATTTCATGAGTTTCAGGTCCATGATAAAAAAAACAGACCAAATGCTAGACTGATACATGTCCTTTCAGAATTACAAAGGAGGAACACCCCACTTTAAAGCCAGTAAAATTTACCGTTATGCTGCAGCACAATTCTTTTTGAAAGAAAAAGGCCTGCAGGTCTGATATACATGTAGGTTGAGGGCCAATCTGAGGTCTGATATGAAAACAGCCATGTAATAATATTTTTATCATATTCATTTTACTAATGATTTTTTTCCATTGAAACATTAACATTAAAACAAATATTGAGCTTTATGTCATTCCGAGTTTTCCTCTTCGTGTTGCCGTTTTTCATGCTGTCGACATAACTACCGGTGTCCTCCCTTTCGATGTTAACAATCCTTGCCTCTTCCAACCTTTGGTCAGTTTCTTTGTCGATAACTTCATCTAATATATAATATGGGCCTAGATAATCCAACAGCACAAATTACACCCTAACTACTGAAAACTCAATTAATTTTGATGATATGAAGAGGAAGTGTACTGTAGTTGTCTATTGCAAGAAACGTATAAAATACTTTTTCCGGAATATCGGTGATGATTTTAGAAATATTTTAAGAAAAAATAGTTTTGAAACAACAAAATAAAGCTAATAATGTCATAGTAAAATGTCACATAAATATCAATGATAAATTAAAATGTATCTACCTAAAAGTCGACGGATAAACGGAATGTTCTGGGCCTAGCTTGGCTCTCCCGGACTGTAATTGGAATCACCTATCTGGGTAACTGAAACGCTTAAAAAGGTTAAAAAGCAACGGGCTGGCGAAGGCTGTTTGGAGGCCAACATGACTGGGTACCTGTCCGTTTGTCAACATTCAATGTTAAACCGCTCACTCCTGGTTTTGACAGACACGTTTAGTCCTCGGATATGTAGAGCACACTTACCTGTTTCAACCAACACTTGTCATTCCACAAATTTATTTTCAACGACTCCCCAAAATCGTCAGAAGTCTGACTTTGGACTGAGGAAAAACTTCACATATTGTAGGCGCAATGGCCCTGGGATATGTTCTTCGTCAAAATATAATATCGCGCATCAATCTGTGAGATTTTTCTCTGAATTCGAAAATGACGACAAGAAAAAGCCGGTCACCTTTTCTACTCCTAAGAATCGTATTCATGGTGGAAAGTACACTGAAGAAAATATATTAATGCCAGAAACGTTCCCAATGTATGTTTTCCCAAATTTTACCAGTCTTGTTCATAATTTACTTTCCCAACTGATTGTTAGAAAAGTAGAAAAGGAACTGTCGATACCACATTTCCTGGATGCAGCGAAGAAGGTAATCGCATCACTAGGGCTGCAAACCATACAATAAATTAACATGACGATACGTTATTCCAACAGTGTTGGAGGTTTACACGGCGAGGTACTTATGACAGGCAGTCGGTAAAATCATATTCGATAGAAAAAAGGCCGACCAGACGCCTCTTGTGTAATAGGAGTAGACTATACATATACATATCACCTACTCCTATAACATAACAGGCTGTAGGTCAACCTTTTTTTCTATTGGGTATGATTTTGCCAACTGTCAAGTGGCGCCTGTCAAAAGTATTTCGCTGTGTAAACCTCTAACACTGTTGGAGTAACATATCACCATATCATGATACATATAGTAACAGAAGAAGCAAAGAGAAAGATATGTTGCAAATTATTAATGGCAATATTACAAATGGAGTCTATAGACTTGGTTCAAAATGGGCATGAAGTTTCATGCAATTCACGTCTTTTGATGTGCATGCCGAGCTGAAGCAGTCACTTGGAACCAATATGAGTAGACGAAATTATGTTTGAGAAACAACAAAATCCTGAAAATATTGTGGGTTCATTGTAACCTGAAAAATATTGTGCATCGTACTGTATTCAAAGTATCCCAATATATTGTTGCAACCGACAATGTTTAAAGTTTACGGTACAGGTTGGAATATCCTTTTTTAATCCTAGTCATTTTGATACCCGGTTGTTATGGTTTTTTAAGATACAATGTTTCAGTACTTTCATTTAGAAGAGGGAAATGCTAAATACTATTAAAATTTAAATTCAATAACACACAGGATAAAAAAAATCAAAGTGCAGAGATAAAACAAAGTCCAAGTGTCAGAATTCTTAAAAAAAAATTCAAACAAAAACTCTGGAAACCCTTTAAAAGGTACTGAAACATCTCCATACTGAAAGGCGTGAAACCCCATCCTGTTTACCGTTCTCGGCTACATTAATTAACAAACCAGCTGTTGAATGAATTTGATATTTCATATTTGTGTACATCATTTATTTCTGATGACATGTAGAACAACAAATTCTAAATCCCTGATAAGGCTGTAAATGACCCTTCAAGCCTCTTTTCCTTTATTTATTACTTATTTTCCTTTCTTTTTCAGGCGGTACTTGTGGTTGCCAATTTGCTGTCCACAGGGAATGTTGATGAAGTAGAAAGTTTAACAACATCCGAGGTAACTCAGGTTTTGTTTTGATCTCTCCCGATTCTGTCACTGTGCCCCTGAACTCATAGACCTAATTTTAACCCTTCCTGTTTTTAAAAGGTTACACTAAGGAAGACCCATGTATTGATGTTACAGAGGCTTCAGTATTTCACTAGAGCTTTGTTCATGTTTTTCCATTTAGTTCAGTTATAATCTGTGAAAAGCATACTATATTTATTTCTCCCATTTCCCTGTGAGTAAGATAGAGCTATCCAGGGTAAGAGAGGGGTGTAGGAAGTTTCTATCTTGCACCCCATTTCACGTGACGTGATGTCACAATGGCTCAACCATGACGTGACGTCACAAATTTGCAACTCGCCGATGCCGCTATGGGGAAAAGGTGACGTGATGAAATTAAAACCTTTTACTATATATTTACCGTACACGTTAGAAAGATGTGATTATTTTTTCTGTGCAGACATTGTTTGCAAATATGGGATATGCTTAATCTGGCTGGCTGATTTGTTTTCGTCTAAAAAGCTCAGGGGAAAAAATGATATTTACAAAATGGTGGCAGTCCAAACGCATTTTTATGGTTTCTGGGCTTATTCTGGTGGTTGGAATGAGAGAAAAATACTCTTTCAAAGGTGTAGGATAGGGATATTCCACCCTCAGGACTTTCAAATTTGGCAAAAGCCTCGGGTGGAATGTCCCTATCCTAAGCTCCCCTGGGCATAAAATAGCGAAGCTTTTGTTGATCTCTGATATTTACTGATTCAGAATGGGATAATACTGCTTTCAGAATGAGGCAAGATAAAATTTATTTAAAGTCGACTAGTCGAGGGATACTAATAAAACATAAACTCTAATGAGATTAAGACCGACATAACAATTGGGGAGATTGGGCAAATTCGGCCCATTTTTATTAAAGTCCGTTCTGGGAAGTATGGCAGCACGTCCGTTTTTGAAAATTATTTAATTTTCCCTGTCGGATGATCAGATGGCCAAATGAGCCCCGCAATGGGATAAGTTCGGACAGGCATTCGGGTAAGTTCTGCCCCATTAGAATATACAACGTCAGATTTTACCGCCAATTTTACAACTTTTTATGTGTTACATGGGCTGAACTTGACACAGTATTATTGGCCGAAACTGTCCGGGCCCAAATTGATATTTCAATAAATTCTTATTGTACAGCAATATGGTAGTGAGTGCTTGGCTTTGCTTTTATGTATATCATTTGAAGCTGTCGGTGTGTTACACGTTTGACCGTAAAAATAAAATTTCCATTTACAGAAAGTTCGCATAACTAGAAGCGAGATCATGATTTTCTCTCTACCCTCTCAAAAGTAATTTTCTCCTGTTTAGTAATTTTACATTAGAGTTTTCCTCACCATTTTTGCATGTGAATGCCCAGGCAACTAAACTGCTAAGATCTTTAAAGTTATAAATATTAGATTCGAAACAAAAATATCAGGGGTGGCCGAGCTTGCCCCGGTCTCCCATATGTAGATTTTTTTGTATTGTTGATGATTGCTAAAAATGTATTCACAATATAATTTTTGCACCAATGACGCCATTTTCAAAGCTAAAGTCGATATTTGTTCTTGTGCATAACATATATGATTGGTTGGGTGGCGCAGTGGATAGCACGCTCGTCTTCACCAAGATGGCCGGATTCAATCCCGGTTACCTGCCCTACCACACGGGTTTTCTTCGGATACTCCTGCTTCCTGTACCACATTAAGAACTAAATCCTCTGTGTGCTTCCGTCAGGTCACAAATAGAATTATTGAAATAAGAAGGGGATAAAACAGGTAATTGCTATAGAAAAAAGTGCATATTACATATTTGACGATAAGTCTATAAAAGTAAATGTATAGAGATGTTAGTTATAAAAAAATATTAAGAAAAAACAACATTGTAATACTTTGATGTAACTGAGATTGTCGTTATATCGATATTTAAAATTCCTGTTCCATCCTGAAACAACGGATTGTATTTCAGATTATGTAACTGTCACTGAGGTTTGACAGGTAATGATGCCAAATAAAATTAAACAGTTTCTGTCTGTAACTAGTTGTAAATTGGCATGCATTGTAAAAAAATAATATGTTGCTGAAAAAGGGCGTTGAACTCAGGTTCGTTGTCTGGACAATTATTGTCGATTTCGACATAAATGAATCATCCATTGTTTCTTTTATGAGTGGTGATGCATACATAAATTATGTAAAGACTATAACCAGACTTTCAAAAATGTTAATTATTTCGTTCATATTCTCAACAAATGGAAATCAAAAGCAGATGAAATTTTAGACGATGAAAAATAAATGTACACATTGACCTATTGGTTGAATGCGGCTCTTTTTGAAAATATCTCCCGGTAGAAATATTAACAGAACCTGGTTGATGACAAAAAAAAGGATCTTCAGAAAACAACCACGTTTTTACTTTTTGTGCCTGTGGCAAAAACTGAAATAAAAAAGACATGAAGCACCTACAAAGATGTTAATCCAACGGCCATCAATTCCAAGATTTTCCGGTTATTTTTCATCCTTCTGGAAATAACCGATGAAGGCCGATGGAGTGTGATGTGCTTGTGACGTCATAGTACGATAATCTCTGAACGACGTTTCATGTCTACTATAGTATCAAAATTTATGTGATAGATTGTTTTCACTCTGAATGTATATTAGTTTTTATCTAAATAAACAAGTAATACAACATGGGTATTGTTTCCACTATATGAAGATGTTCATGTATGGGTTGAAACACAATTTTCTTTGCTTCAAGGATACACTTCTGGTTTCCCCACTGGACGTCTACTTCCGGACGAAAAAAATTAAAGGCAAGGTGTAGCAAGGGGAAGCAACTCTGTTTACGCAAGCATGTGTTACCATTAAAGAGCTTCAAGGCGCCCGAGAGCTACGCTCTTATAATATTACATTAATGTGTTGTCCAGAATTTTAGCAGACACAAGTTCTAGCATATAATGTTTTTTTCACAGATTATTGCATTGATTAATTGGTGCACTCGAAAGATATGCAATAAAAAAGCTATATGTAGTGTGATTTCACTGGGGATAGAATCAGCGATCCGTAGGTTCCCAGACGATGCTCTGCCACTGAGCTAAAGGAAAATTCCCTCTAGCGCGAAGCTAGAATTTGAAGGCAACCGTAATCCTATGTACCTGCAGTCCTAATTTAATTAGCGCAATTGTAAAACCAATGTAGTTAATTTAACCTATTACATGTTCAGCATTTAGGGAAATCACAACAACTGGTTCACCAATTGTCAGTATAATGTGACAGGATGGAATGCTATGCTGGGTGTCTTTGACATGGTATTTCAGTCAAATAACACTCGGAAACTGGCATCAGATATCTGCTAGAGACATTAACACCAGTATACCTTCCCTCCAGCACACACAAGCATGTAGACATACATTACACAGTACACACACATACATTACACCACACATACATACGTACATTACACCATGCACACAAACATAACACATACATTACAACATGCACACAAACATAACACATACATTACGACATGCACACATGCATACCACACCATGTACACATGTAGTTCACACCATGCACATATACATTACACACCATGTACACAAACAATACACACCATACAATCATATAGCACACACCATGCACACATACATAACACACCATGCACACATACAATACACACTATGTACACATACAAAACACACCATACAATCATACAGCACACACCATGCACACATACAGTACACACCATGTACACATACAGTTCACACCATGCACACATGCATCACACAGTACACCATGCACACATGCATCACACAGTACACCATGCACACATACAGTACACATGGTGCACACATACATTACACCATGCACACATACATAACACACCATACAATCATACAGCACAAACCATGCACACATACACAACACACCATACACCCAAACAGTACACACCATGTTCACATACAGTACACGCCATGGTTCACACAGACATTACACCATGCACACCTATAGTACACACAATGCACACATACATTACACCATGCACACATACATAACACACCATACAATCATACAGCACAAGCCATGCACACATACACAACACCCCATACACACAAACAGTACACCCCATGTTCACATACAGTACACGCCATGGTGCACACATACATTACACCATGCACACATACAGTACACATGGTGCACACATACATGACACCATGCACACATATAGTACACACCATGCACACATACAGTACACACCATGCACACATATAGTACACACCATGTACACATATAGCACACATACATTACACCATGCACACATACATAACACCATGTACACATGCAGTACACACCATCACACATACATTACACCATGTACACATGCAGTATACACATGGAAGCATGTCCTAACATTAGCACCTAGGATTTTAATCTCTATTAAACAAAACAAAATTGAAGGAGATTAATGAATTGTCCTTTGCTGATACTCTTTAATTCGGTGTTTGTGTGGGCTGTAAATAAAAATGTGAAACAATTTTACAATCAGATTGTTGTTTCAGGCCTTCAAACAAATCAAGAAAAACTATGAGAAGATTCCAGCAACTCACCTGGAACAGCTGGCGCTGGAGGAGGACATGATCCATACGCCCGTACGACACATCCATAGAGTACAAATAAAACCACAAGGTATGGTTCCAAACAGCCCAAATACATTAAAAACAAGGGTACCGCAAATGCAGAACATAATACGCCTGTCATTTATTGAATGAGCAGTTGTCCGTATGGTTGTACATAAAGGGCCATAACTCCATAAATTACTGTTCAACAATGAGGGTTATCAAACTTGTCTGAGCTATTATGGCAATGAACCTTCCTACAAAGTTTGAAGTTAATCCGTTGAAAACTATGTGCTCGATATCGACTGGACACTGTTCGAGCTCGTCCCGCCCACTCACATGATAACATAATACGTCCCGACATTTGAAGGAAATATACAAAAATCAAGAAAATAATTGACCTTTTAGTATGAGTCGTTTATATTACATGATTTTTTACCAATAAATACTGTGAAGCTTCTTGTTCATAATGAGCAACGAATAATTTTGTAGTATTTTATCTAAATTTAAAGTTCAAGTCTATTCTATATAAGAAGGTATAAAGCCCTAGTGCTGTGTTGTACATGTGAATCTATAAAGAAGAAGAGAAGAAACATTTTGATCGTGATTTTTCTTTAAACTTTTATCATATAAGGGTAGCAAACTTTCATATTGAAGATTTATATTAATAAAAAAAATCCATTTTCACACATGAAATCTCTGTCATGCTTGGCTTTTTTTCTTTATCCGACAATATAGCAAAGAGTTTTATATGAAATATAATATGAATTAAAATTTCCTTTTTCACATAAAGAATCTCTGCCAAAGGAATACATTCCTCATACCTGTTGATTACATAGCAGTCAAACCTCCCTCATTAGAAAGGTGACTCCCTCGTTTTCACCAAAATTTACCAATCTCCCTCGAAACTCCCTCGACCAAGTCCAAACTCACACAAATTCAAAATCTATATTCTGTGGTCAAATGATCTCCTTGTTACTGCAGGGTGTGTGTAATGATCATAACAGGTGTGTCTGACTCAAGTTAATGTTTTTTGGAGTTATTTTGATATATAAAGCAGGCATATTAATTGAGCAAAGCATGCACGGGTTCAGTTGTGTTTCACACACTTTGTCCCTCATTGGAAATGTGGAATGAGGGAGATCTATATTCCTGATTGAAGGTTTCAGAGGCTGACACCTATGTGTTTGTAAAGCTATAGTATCATGTAGGCAGTAATAACCACTGTGCTACCTGTATGGCATGGTACTGTAAAGTATGGTAAAATGGACCAGTTTTTAGCTCACCTGGCACGAAATGCAAAGTGAGCTTATGCTGTGGTGCGGCGTCTGTCGTCTAGCGTCAATATTTTACTTTAAACGACTCCTCTTAATAACCGAAAGGCCTAGGGTGTCGATATTTGGCAAGAAGCAAACTGGGATGAAGGGCTACAAAGTTTGTTAAAATTAATCACCTTCACCCGTTTTCAAGGTCACAGGGGTCAAATATGTTAAAAACTTTAAACATCTTCTTCTCGATAACCAGACTGCCCACGGAGATGATATTTTGCCAGTAGCATGCTTGGGTGAAGGGCTACCACGTTTGTTCAAATGAATGACCTTCAGTTATATTCAAGGTCACGGGGTCAATCACCTAAAAAAACCTTTAAACAACTTCTTCTCAATAACCAAAATGCCCAGGGTGATGATATTTGGCCAGTAGCATGCTGAGGTGAAAGGCTACAAAGTTTGTTCAAATGAATGACCTTCACCCATATTCAAGGTCACAGGGGTCAAATATGTTAAAAACTTTTACAACTTCTTCTCAATAACCAAAATGCCAAGGGTGATAATATTTGGCCAGTAGCATGCTGAGATGAAGGGCTACAAAGTTTGTTCAAATGAATAACCTTCACCCATATTCAAGGTCACAGGGGTCAAATATGTTAAAAACTTTAAAACAACTTCTTCTGAATAACCAGAATGCCCAGGGTGATGATATTTAGTCAGTAGCATACTAGGATCAAGGGCTACCAAGTTTGTTTAAATGTATGACCTTGAATCATATTCAAGGTCACAAGGAGCAAATATGTTCAAAATATTTAAACAGCTTGTTCTGGATAACCAAAAGGCTCAGGATGTTGATATTTAGTCAGTAGCATGCTAGGATCAAAGACTTCTATGTTTTTAAAGTGAATGACTTTGACTTATATTCAAAGTCACAGGGGTCAAATTTGTTTAAAATCTTTAAACGACCTCTTCTGAATAACTATGGGTCCCAGGATGTTGATACTTTGCAAGTTGCATCCTGAGATGAAAGGCTATAATATTTGTTCAACATAATGACTTTGTTCGACTTTTAATCACAGGGGTGAAATGTTTAAAAAAAAGTTAACAGGATCTTTTGAATGAATTTTAATCATAAATACTGATATTTTTCCTGTAGCTTTATTTTAGATCACTTTTAAGGTTACAAGTGTGACATTTATACCAGGTGAGCGATGCAGGCCCATTGTGTCTCTTGTTATTAATATACTGTAGAATCATTTATTTTCGTGGGGTTAAAATACCTGGTTTTCATATACAAGCCTGTTTCAGGGACATTATATTTCGCTGATTTCTGATTTTCACCTATCTATATCATACCAAATTTATGTTTTTGTGGGGATTTAATTTCGTGGATTTGTGTTCTCCACGAAATAACGAAAATTAATGTCCCACGAAAATTGATGATTTTACAGTATTATACAATACATGGAAGGGATAACACCATTTCTCCCAGTATCCTATTAAATTCTATTAAATATCATTCCAAAAACTATGTAATAAATGTATCTGTTTATTTTCTTTCCAGCAACCTCGGATACTTCTGAGCAAGAGAAAACGAAATTGGAGATCCTGTTGGTGTTAGAAGGATACCAGGGTAAAACTGCGGAAGAAAAACCTTCAATATTCATAAATATGGCTAATAGGAAACGAATTGCCTGCACCGTAAGGTAATTATAAAATAGTTTGATGTACTTGTCTCTGTTGACATACACAGCACGGCAAACTTGATTATTGTGTGCTGTTTCAGTTTGTGCTGTTCATTAGATATAAACTTTATTGATTTTACAACAATTATGAAACAATTTACCAGGTATTTCAAATTAAATTAATAACTGTTGTTGGCCCGGATCAAAGTGTGTGTGTGTGGTTTTCTATGTGTGAGGAAACAGAAGACCCAATACCTTTTGACGTCCGATCAGGTAATCAAGTCCCCTCAGTGAAGGGAGAGAGCTTATCCACTGCACCATCTGACCACCCTTATAAGGTTTGTGCTTGTGCGCGTTACAAACAAACAAGGTGACACAAAGCTCCAGATTAAACGTTCGATCTAACAGGGTCACTAAATAAACAAGTGAATGAGCGTGCAGTTGTTAAGTGTGTATAACTTGTTTCATGATTGTTGTAAAATAAATAAAGTTTATATTTAAAGACATTAAACCCTTTCACCTCTATGTTACTTAAGTAGACTCTACTATGCATTGATTTTGAGGAATCCATTATGGTCTGCAGGGTTGAAACGAATAAATGGATTTGGCAAATCAATATGAAAAATGTTTTCAGTTTTTTTCAGATCCATCTGTGCATTATGTGTATTTATGCCGGTGAAAATGTAGAAAATTCCGGGATTTGCTATGTTGCACTCCACTTTGCCTGTGTCTCAGAACTTGCAGAAAATCTTGCCAACCGGCACATGCCATAATTGCAGGTGCTTTTATGGGACACAATCAAGTTAACACCTGTTTGTGTCCATGCTTAAATCAAAGTGAAAAATAAAACACATGCTTGTTTTAGGCTTTTCTTTAAGATAAATCAACCAATAAGAATTAAAATAATTAAAAATCTGTATATATAGTTGTCCCACATGACATGTATCTGTACTGTTGTATCATTGATTTTGTGATGTAGTTGTCTCCCTTGTCATGTATCCAATCTGTGTATAGGATTATGATCATTAAGTTGTCTCCCTTGGCATGTTTCCAATCTGTGTATTAGGATTATGATCATTAAGTTGCCTCCCTTGTCATGTTTCCAATCTGTGTATTAGGACTATGATCATTAAGTTGTCTCCCTTGTCCTGTTTCCAATCTGGGTATCAGGATTATGATCATTAAGTTGTCTCCCTTGTCCTGTTTCCAATCTGGGTATCAGGATTATGATCATTAAGTTGTCTCCCTTGTCCTGTTTCCAATCTGTGTATTAGGATTATGATCATTAAGTTGCCTCCCTTGTAATGTATCCAATCTGTGTATTAGGATTATGATCATTGAGTTGTCTCCCTTGTCATGTTTCCAATCTGAGTATTAGGATTATGATCATTAAGTTGTCTCGCTTGTCATGTTTCCAATCTGTGTATTAGGACTATGATCATTAAGTTGTCTCCCTTGTCACGTTTCCAATCTGTGTATTAGGATTATGATCATTAAGTTGTCTCCCTTATCAAGTATCCAATTTGTGTATTAGGATTATGATGATTAAGTTGTCTCCCTTGTCAAGTATCCATTCTGTGTGTTAGGACTATGATGATTAAGTTGTCTCCATTGTCAAGTATCCAATCTGTGTGTTAGGATTATGATGATTAAGTTGTCTCCCTTGTCAAGTATCCAATCTGTGTATTAGGATTAAGATCATTTAGTTGTCTCCCTTGTCAAGTATCCAATCTGTGTATTAGGATTATGATGATTAAGTTGTCTCCCTTGTCAAGTATCCTTGTGATGTACTCATAACCCTTATCAAGTTTTTTCCAGACAGTGTTGGATCATCACACGCAATACACAGTTGTCTAATATGAGTTTAAGTCATTTATATTGAGTGTTAGTAATGTTCTTGGCAATATTTTCATATTTTAATTGGACTAAGTTAAATTTGAGGTTCAAGTTTTTGCGCAAGTTTTGTTGGGTAGTGTTGGACCACCACCATCAATAGGCTGTTGTCTATTATAAGGTTGAAGTATTTGTATTGAGTGTAAGCAATGTGTTGAACCATATTTTCATATTTTAGCGTCCAAAAACAGCTTTATTACACTTTGTTAATTTCTTAACAATCACTTCACATAGATGTTTCTACACATTTAACAGTCCTTGAAATATCCTGGTGGTAAGTGAGGTGGCAAATAAAATGACAGGCACTATATCAACGTTTTACTATACATGTGTTTCTATTGATAGTTGCAGTATTATAATAACATACATTGGCGAGCTATGCTGTTCTCCGACAGCTCTTGTTTTGATATAGTTATCTCCCTTTTCAGACTTTTCTAGACTGTTGTATCATTGTGATGTAGTTGTCTCCCTTGTCAAGTATGCACATTATGGTAGGATTGTGATTGACTTGCTTTCCTTTTTAATAGGTTTTTGTTGTGGCATCTCTGTGTGTTATATTATTGACATGTAACTGCTATATTTGTGTAGAATTGTAATGAGCTTCCATCTTTTCTCTGCGTCTCTTGACAACAAGTAGTGGCACCATCGTTTTGTATGCATTCCCTTTGACTGATCAAAACCTGATCAAAACCCATCACTGTTTTGTTGTGTTTGTAATAGAATCTGTTTTATATGTCAAGTCTTGAATGTAGTGTTTGTGTGATAATTTACAGGTTCGAGAAGGAGTACTTCAAAGTTGGTGAAGGATGGGACTGTTCTGCTGCTTGGAAGATTTCTGGAATTTCCTACCTAATACAGGACACGGTTGATGAAAAACGTGAAAACTTTTTCATCTAATTTTTAATTACTGATCTGACAATGTGGATATTTTTGGATATTTGTTTACAAGGTAGTTACATTTCAAACATGTCAAGGAAGTTAAATACACCATCTACCTGCAGACTTAGGCGCTATATCTTGTCACATTAATAAAAGCACTGATTATGCCCTTCGCATATATCTCCAGTTTTAGTTTAAGGAATTCAGTGACATCTTGTTGTGAATTTTGATTAAAGTCTCAAAAGTTATTCGAAATATGTATACAACTGTAGTATTTGAACAAATTTTGATCTAAAATAACCAGAAGAATCTTCAAATACTGCTGGTGATCCTAGTGTAAAGAGTTACAGACATCTTAACCCTTTCACCCCTATGTAACTTTAGTAGACTCTACCACGCATTGATCTGGATGAGTCCATTATAGTCTGCAGTGGTGAAAGAGTTAAGGGAAGCAATTAAACCATAATGTGGCTATCAATAGGAAAGCAGTCTCATTTAACTCTTTCACACCTATGTAACTTTAGTAAACTCTTCCATGCATTGATCTGGATGAGTCCATTATGGTCTACAGTGGTGAAAGGGTTATGATTAACTGGTTATTTTCTTCTTTCAGGTAATGACAAGTCTTCACTATTGCAGTTTCAGAATTGTTGGAATCAGAAGTTTAATACATTTTTGCAGTTTTACCTCAACCACTAGCCCTCCCAGTCCGCTGAATAGAATCTTGTCTAGTGATCTCTCTAAGGACAGGTGCTGTTGTCATTTTGTCTCCTCTGACAGAGGTGTTCTTTTGTGTCCTACTTTTGGCAGTAACCAGAGAGCAAGACAGATGCATCAATCAGCCATTTGTTTTCTTTAATAACACTGAACACAAGCTAATATCACCATGTAGTGAACCAAAATTACTATACAAAAGTAGGTATGGTACCTCAAGTGAACCAAAGTGGTAAACACTACAAACCTGAGTTTTTATTTAGTTTTATATGTTTTTTTCTTCTTTTGGAACGGACAAGTTCCTGTGCTCTCAATTGTTTCTTGTTTAGTGACCTCTCTTAGGACAGGTGATGTATTTATCCTTTTGTCTCCTTGACAGGTGTTCTTTAATAGATATTTCTTGAGAAAAATGGTTAGTGTATCCATTTACAGGTGATCTCTTGTGATGGGTTATCTCCCTTGAGAGATGATATCCCATAATATTTGGTCAAAGTGTAGTACCAATTAATCTGTTTTAACTCATTCACCCCTGAAGACACATTTGAACTTTTCCCATTCAAAGGATGGAATAGTTCATTATGGAGTTTTAGGGGTGAAAGATATAATGGAGTTATGTCGTTTGTGCATGAAAATTGATTAATCCCTCCTTGTATATCATAATAGGTCATACTTTGAATGATTTTAGCTTTTACATTGAATAGATTAAAAATACTTTTGAAAAATCCAGTTTGTTGTTCATTTGTATACAGAATTGAACAAGACCTTAGAATTCCTAAATAGAATACCATGTTTATTTCAGGCCAAAGGGAGTGGCATACAAGACCCAGAATTGGCCTCATTTAGATTATTTGTCAAGTGTATTGGACCTGTACACACAGAACAATATAAGAACAAAGAAATGTTTGAGAGAAAAATTGCAAGGTAGACACCCAACAGGCACACTACCAATACTACCAACACATATTTTACTGCCCATGATGACCATCTCCACAAATACATTAAGAACATCAAAGAACAGATAAAATGTAAAATATTTCACAATTTAGAAAATAGCCAATTTATTGGGGTAAGCAACATAATAATGATCTATGTCACGGCCACTGTACTGGTTTTGTTTTTGTTTTGTCAAATTGTCCTTCTTCTGCAGTCTTTCTGTCATGAAATATTGTACTGATTACACGATTATTCCGATGCTAGCTGCATATTTTGGCAGAGGTACAGGGAACCGTATGTGTGTGCTGGAGGTGGGGTGTGTTGGTGTATTTGCGTCCTTGCGATAGCATGGACCTGATGCCACCTTTAGAGAGCAATCTCACTAGAATGAGCATGCCAAATACTCCCAACAGATTACCCAGTTGCATCATACTGACTATTGAAAAAACGAGATTTAAAAGAGAGAAATGGATCGCTCCTTGATGTGTTTTTTAATAGATATTTCTTGAGAAAAATGGTCAGTGTATCCATTCACAGGTGATCCCTTGTGATAGGTTATCTCCCTTGAGAGATGATATCCAATAATATTTGGTCATAGTGTAGTACCAATTAATCTGTTTTAATTCATTCACCCCTGAATACACATTTGAACTTTTCTCATTCAAAGGATGGATTAGTTCATTATGGAGTTTCAGGGGTGAATGAGAAAATGGATTGCTCTTTGTCTTGTCCAAGTTCATTGTAAACGTGCAACACTAGAAAACCACAGCATGGTGGCAAATCCGTCGAGGAAGACGCCTAAATACATGTATAGATAACTGACAATGGGTATAGACACTTGTTTAAACGGGTGAGGTGAATTGCTCATCCTCTGGTCCTATTCCGTCTTTTCGTATTGCAGAGTTATCTGCTCTTGTGAGCAGGTATTGATTGTTATGTCATTTGTTTTCTCAAAAAATGATGACGTCACTCTCACAAACAAATGAAGTAACAATCAATACCTGCTATCAAGAGCAGATAACTCTGCAATACGAAAAGACCGGATGCAGCAGGTCAATTAAAAGCGTGTTAACCCCAAAAACACAGGAAAGTGGTTATCAGTCGAGTTTATCTCCGGGAATACGTGCATAAAAATCATTCAAACAGTTTTGATGAATAGTTAATGTCAGTGGTGCACTTATCCGGGGAGATAACTCTAACACAGATCATGGGTAGTATACATCTTAAATGACTGAATTGGAATGAAGCGTTTCCAACTGAAAAATAAGGGTTTCCATATGTAATAAGAGCTTACTGGGAGAAATATATTCCTACACTATTACCAGTGATGGTTCGTAACCGTACACTGTATATACCCAAGTATGTTATAAATGTGTTTTTTTTTGTTTTGTTTATATATATACAATAGCATACGCATATAGAACTGGATTTTTATGATCGTGATTGCCAACTGTCAATATATGGGGGACGTTTTATACATATCTGGGGCGTTGCTTTACGTATTAATCCCATATAGTGACGGAACTAAAACGAATAGGTGATATCACAAAATGGCATTAAAAGGTAAATAAAAAAAAAAAACACTAAAAGTACAAGTATCAATCAAACAACTTAAACAAGGATATGTATTTGATAGAAACAAAATTATTGGATGGGTAACACGGAAGTAAACGAAAAAGCTTTACTGTAGAGTCTGTGTGTATGGTATGACCGCCTATATATCGCGATCCTAACATGTACAATTGAACCGATTTGACCAAAGTTGTTCATGATGGAATTAGTAATCTGAAGCCTTGCAAGGCCTCCATAAACGGTTGCAGGTCCGCTAGGATTTATACCCGAAAATGTTGCATTTAAAAACCGACAAGCCGGCAAACCGTTTTTCTCCGCAAGGGTTCTTAGATCTGCCGTGTCCCCTGTGCATGTTATCGTAGGAACAGTCTTATGGGGGGAGGGACTGGAGAATCGGGGAGGTTGTTCTGCTTAGGGGACAGTGAAGAAATCAATTTTTTTTCTGCTACCCATCTTAGGGGACTTTATATCTGTTCTCACTTCCCTACCCTTTTATCTCGTGGGTGTCTACAACGACACCCGTTTACATATGATCTTGTAGCGGGTGCGAAGTCTAAAACAAACGAACAAACCAAATAATTTATGTAGTTATCTTTTAATATTAATGTTCTACATGTATATTGAAAAGAAAAGAAAAGCACTACGCTTGCGTAATCTTTCCTTCATATAATAAAGAAGACAAATATTTATGTGCATATTTAAGTAATAAGGTAAAACGTTTACTGATTGATTTAAAAACAAGTTTTTTATTTATATATTTGTCATCACCTGGACACGGTAGCACGACACTCCCACCGGTCACATTACCTGGCTAACTAATGGTAGATATAATGACCAGACGTCATCACCGAATGGAACTTGGAAGGCTTAATCCGTATATTAACTTATTCACCCCCGAAGACACGTTTGAACTCTTCCAATTCAAAGGTTGGAGTAGTTCATTATGATATTTCAGGGGTGAATGAGTAAAGCATATTATCGTTTTTTTCTCTCTCAGTCGCGATATGAATCTGGGAAAAGAAAATAAATCCTGTTTTGGTTTATAATACGGAGGAAAGTAAAGATCACTAACACACCAATCCGGTTAACGGGCGAGAAGTACAGCAAAAAACAAAGCTTGGTTAGCATTGCAACTTTTGAGATTTATTTTTCTTAAAAAAAATCAATACTGTAAAAACAAGAACAAAACATTTTCATAACACATCTGTAGCAGTTAATCTTGTCAATATCAAAATGTCGTGTTGATATAATTATGTTCGCCAATAAAACATTTATTAAGTAATAGGTAAAGTTGATCTTCAACACACGGACTGCTGGATGCGCTTAATGTACACGTAAATATAGGTTTCGAGGAAGTAAATACTTGGCTGCGATGAATCTGATTCAAGTTATTTTTATTATTATTTTTTACAAGTGTAAAAAACGTACGTGTACGTATGTATATATATATATATGGGAAAGTTTAATCCTCCACATCATACCAATACTGTCAATGTGAAGACTAACGGACGGGTATATTTGTAGTTATAAATATATATTATATATAGGGGTGTAGAAAATGCAAACTCTCACCATGTATATCTACTTCATCACATACGTTCTACTTGTTAGAGATACCGTTTCACAGCCTCTGACGAACAGGGAGAAATCCTTATTTGGGCTGTGTTCTGGTGGTGACCAACACTTAATGCAGATTCAGCGTATTGAAAACGCCGAGTTACGGAAACAACTAGTGGAATACGATGTGAAGTTACACGACCTTGAAACTCAAATGGAAAACGTAACCAGAACACTTAATAATCTCGGTTATAAGTTTGACAAACTCAACGAGCTGTCCAAGGATTTTGAAACTCGGATTTCCGAACCTATTGGAACCCCCTCTCCTGGTCAGCCCACGGATCCACGGAGCACAACTGGAGCACAAACTACAGGTATTATAATCTCTTGTGCACAGTATATCCCGCGTTTGTTATATCTGAAATGTCTTCAACAGACGTAGCTGGTACATAAATTGTAGCTATCGTTTGTTTAACATTAATGTGTGCCAGATGTATATAAAAAGATGAATAAGTTAACAGCAATACTACACAATTTTTCAAAGGAATCAATTAAAAATCCATCCAAAATTGATAGTGAGACACAAAATCCGTAAGTTATGTGGAGCATGGCGCCGTCTCTTAGCGGTTTGAATTGTCTTGTTTGTTGTTTGCACAAGGTAGGGTGCTCGATGTACACAAAACGAGAAACAACAAATATAAATCAATTGAAAATCCATCCAAAATTGATTGTCCGACACAAACTCGGTTAAGTATGTGGACACGGCGCCGTCTCTATGCGGGTTGCCTTTTTTTTCTCCGTAGATCTTAAGTTTAACCTTACAACGATCAATAGTATACAGTTATAGAATGGATATGAGGGAAATAGCAAATGTATAGTCCCCCGAGGTGAAAAACTACATGTATTTCCAGAGGCGGCAAAGCCGCCGAGGGATATAGTTTTGTTCACCATAAAATTGCTATTTCCCGAATTACCCATTCTGTAACGGTTTTATTAACAAATTAAGGCAAGTTAACAAATGAATTTATTAATTCGTTATGATTTCTTTAAACAAATTCAAAGAGAGAAAAAAATATTTCAATTGGAAGTGCTGTATGCATCGTCGTTGATGATGTCTTCATTTCTAGCATTCAATAAGTGTTTTGTAGACAGTATCTTATGGTCATCATTGATTTCCTAGCATATTTAGTCCCACCCACCTTTTTAAAACTTGCATGAACACACGTTCACCTCCTCTATGCTCGCTCTGCCCTAATCGTCGACGCCTCCGGCATTCCGTTTAGTTAAATAAGTTTGAAGTAAATACAAAAGCTGTTGTTAGTCCTCATCAGCAATGATTAAAACGGCCTTTTGTTTCATATCATGTTTTTGCAAGAATTCCATTCCTGGAATGAACGAATAATTCCTTCTAAAATTGTGTTAAATATTTAACCAAGATAAGATATGTGTATTAAGGACCCTGTTAAAACCCAAGATAAGGTACGTGTATTAAGGACCCTATTAAAAACCAAGTTAAGATACATGTATTAAGGAAAGGACCCTATTAAAAACCAAGATATGTGTATTAAGGACCCTATTAAACTTTAAATATAAAGTATTAAATATAACTTATTTATAATGCTCAATTTTGTAAGACGACTCCTGGGCCTAATGGAAATCATTGCTTTTAATTGATTGATTGATTGATTGATTGATTGGTTGGTTGGTTTTACGTCTGCTTCACTGACGAGTAGTTCGGTTATCCAGAAGGCGAAGAAAAGATAGGGACTTCTTATCGACGATCGAGATGTTTGTCGCATTGTTTACGTGCACAAAATACACCTAACATTTTTACTACTAGTGCAAGTGTGATGGGTATCTATGTTTGAGAATAATTTGGGGACAAGCTTTACCACAACAACATTCTCTAAGTTAATTTCAAGTTATATTACCTGGGCTAAAGGGTGTAAAATTCAATTCAGGCAGCAAGCGGTCTTCGTTCATTATTTGTGTCCAACATTTTCGCACCCTCGTTATATATTCCACCATAATACACACACATACGTTGACTATTTCTGAAATATTACACAGTATGTACATATATTGTACATGCTATCTAGGTCTTATACCCAGAACTGACGAGTAGGACCAGCGTCGGGACCATCAGGGATATGTTCATGTCTTGTCAAGTTTGTTACATATTACAAATGGTTTGATAAAAATAAAACGGAACAGAAAAACTGACTATCAATCAAGACTAAGTTTGTTTTGAACACAAACATGAATTGAAAACTTATTTTGCGAGCTTTCGAAAACGTCCGTTTCCTTTCATCAGATGATGGTTTCCTTTGTCAAGCAAAGAGTGTAAAGGACTGGTCTCTTGACTCTCAACCACTGAAAGAATCAGTATAAAGTCAGCTATCAAAACTCAGAGATATGCCGTACACGAGAATTTCTTTTACGGAAAGTGCCGACGGTTCCCGATTGAACCGTGTGCAATCTCAAACCGTCGGCACTTTCTGCAAAACAAATTCTCGTGTACTGCAAGTGCAGACATTTACCGATTGGTTTCGCTCCGACTAAACCCTCGTGAAATATATCCACGCGCGCGACGTACTCGTACACTCCGAGACGACAGGCGAATAGATATGCAGAGTAGACTGATGTAACTGCACCAGAACTATGATAGTGCACCCTATATCTTTTTATGAAAAATGTGTTATGTCTCTTTCAGAAGTGCATCATCCTATAGCATTCTACGCTGCAGTAAGTGTCGATACGGAAACAAATCCAGTTGTATTCGATGAAGTTTACACCAATGAGGGTGATTGCTATGACAACACGACTGGCGAGTTCACATGTAGTGTAAGTGGCGTGTACCATATCACGTGGTCAGTGGAGACGTTTGGAGAGGTTGATGTCGGGACTATTTTGGAAGTCAACGGGCAAAAGTTCGGATACACTTGGACTGACGCAAATGACCAACAGTATGACACAAGTACTGGTGTTGCAATTTTGAGGCTTCGCGCTGGTGACGTCATCAAAGTCACACTTCAGTCAGGGTCAGAGGTTGACGGACGTCAATCTGTATTCACGGGTCATTTCCTTTTCCCATGATCAAAATAGATCGAGCACCGGTATTAAAGAACAAAATACGTTCGTTGGTGAGTACATCGAAACGTTTACGTTCTTTTGGGATGCCTTATAAATATTGTGTTAAGGATCCCCGTACTGAAAACTGTATTTCTCATTTCCGCCAGGACTGTAATTGTAGACTGTTTCAGGCTGTTCATTTATGAACAGAAAATCACACATTACGCCGGGATGTTTTTTTTTTGCAAAAACAGTTATGGTGAAATAAAATAATATAACCAACATCAATGTTTTGAGTGAAAAAAAAGCAGCTGGGCTAGACCGGGATTCGAACCCTGAATTTCAGATCGTTATACTATCGCTCTAACCGACTGAGTTACCTGATCATCGGAATTGTGCTGAGCGAAATGTGCTACAGTTGCATCCAGAATTAAATTCATTGGAGTTTGCTGTATATACGAAAAGATTGTAGTGGGACAGGGATTATTGAGATGGGATGTTACGTTAATAGTTGTCTAATGAGTGACAGAGAATTGTTAGATATTTTCTCCTATCTTAATTGATCTCTTGTTTAAATGAACATTTATATTAATTTCTAGCGGAGAATTTTGAAGTCTGAAGTTGTTAGAACGCATTATTATTCTCTTTATTTCCTCCTTTAAGAAGATTTTACAAACAGAATAATGTAGTTACAATGATAAATTAGATAATAAATGCAAAATCAAATAGATGGTAAGGTAAAATTAGTGCACAACGTAATAGGTTAACGTAATAGTAATAGGTTAATCAATTTAAGTACAGTTTACAAAAGAATACATAATTAATAATGTTAAGATTGATATACACAAAAGTATTGAATATTCATTTGAAGTATGCATTAAGCATTTTTGAAATATGATTGACTGATGCCATACGAAATTCTGTTAACTCTAATGTATTCAGTTCATACGTTATATTGCCACCAATCAGTAGGTGAAACAATTCATAGTCTGAATGAGAGTGTAAATATACGCTAAACATAAGTTCACATGCATTAATGACTTGACACCATAACTGATCTCGTAAGTCTTCTGTACAATCACATTGTAAAACTATGTGGGTATATATATCGTTATACATTTGTCCACATTTATGACATAATTCAGTTTTTTCTGAATGTCTTAGAGATACAATCAATTTCATTATACTACGTATGGCTTCTCTGTTTTGAGGAAATTTCATTAACAATTTCCACAATATATGAGGAGCCAAATTATCATGAACAATTATAAATCTGCAGAAATCGCGGTCACCACTCATTCTCTCCTTCCATGCTTTTTCTTCATATAACTGTACATTATGCTTCACTTTCGCTTTCCATGTACTTTTCACTTGTCTGTTCGGGTATAACAGCCACTTGACCCAAGAATGCCATTTGGCGTCTAAAGCGTCGAGAAGGAACTCGAAAGACTTAACACAAATCAAATGCAAATTAAAGGTTAAATTTAGTCAACGTTTTATTACTGAGGTCTACTGTAAACCTACACATTTTAGTGGTATTCTAATTTTCGCGCTTCAACAAATGCACTCGATTAAAAACTGCTATATACGTTTCTAGATATAATTTCTAATTACTCATATTG
Source organism: Mizuhopecten yessoensis (assembly GCF_002113885.1). Taxonomy (NCBI): domain Eukaryota; kingdom Metazoa; phylum Mollusca; class Bivalvia; order Pectinida; family Pectinidae; genus Mizuhopecten; species Mizuhopecten yessoensis. Next base: position 784,862 of record NW_018407089.1, read on the forward strand.
GGAGTGAGCCAATTCATAATTGCGTTTATCTGTAAAAAAATATCGATAATACGCTAAAATTTAAGTCCGCTGAAATAAGATCGTTTACAGTATTTCATGTATGTACATTCTAATAATAGTATACGGCGGACTAAATAGCAAATAAAGAAAAGAATACCAGAAAACAACAGTAGACAGTTGTATTGCTGTGTATTAACTATCAAAATATAACAAGGTTACCCACTGTACATGTTTACGAGTGTTCATGATTCATATAATAATTTGCACTGACAGGGATCTATTGCAATACTCCATGTTTCATAATGTCACGAGGGCCGGCCATACTCTTAGCAGTTAAATAGAAAAGAATATCCATGCGATATCATGATACAGTAAGTGCGTCTCACATTTTCAGTAGCGATTGTGAAGGAACCTGACAAGGCTGATGATGTCGGGTACAATGATCAGGGTAGCGGCCGTGGTCAGAAAGGCGATAGCCACACACCCTATGGCCACGTTGCTTGGCCGGGAGTCATACACACTGACGGATTTACGTTTCCACGCAGAAAGATCTTTCCTGTCTACAGCAACCTGAGACTTCAGTTCTTGGATCAAGTTTTGTAACTCGTCATGGCCGAGTTGTGTGCTCCAGTTTTTCTTGTCGCCGCAACTGCAGGAAGTGCTGTTACTTTTTTGAGTGGATGTGACGTCATAAGGTGTAGTCATTGATCCTGTTGTAGTCCAAACATCAGACGCCGTGTTATGTGGCTCAGTACCTGGTTAAAAAAAGATAATATATTGAAAGAAATATATTGAATAAATTAAACAACTCCCTTTAGATTTAATAACTTTAGATATGAATTCAAGAAATTTGTTGGAACTGGTGTGACATTACGAAAAATGTCGGATGGTCAATCAAAACGACCAGAGTTTGTTTTCCCAATCGGACGTGATATGGTCAAGTCCAACTATTTACTTAAAAATCGGAAATCGTAAACTCAATATTTTGCATACTAAGCTCCGACACCAGTGCAGTTTCCTTAATTATGACCTTTTTAGAGTTAACCTTGTTGAGAGTGCATCCTTGTTAGAATGTCTTTCACTATTTTATGGAATGTCACCTTTTTACAAACGAAAGACGTATTTTGGTTCAAAATTTGATTAATTTGAATGTTGGGTTAAATTTAGAAATTCTTTTGTTTGTAAATTTACAATTTTCCGTGGACCTTAACTCAAACATTTTTAGATCTGTGCAAAACTTTATTGAATCCAGCAAGAGATTTTGAATTCAAAATGTAATAACAATTGTATATATTTATTGTCAGTATTGTAATGTCATATTTGGAGAAGGCGTTGATAGGTTGTTATAACTTGTGCCTAATCCCTCGTCTATTTTTGTCAATAAATATGTTTAAACTAAAACGTGACATGGTAAGGGTATTTTGTCCGACCAAGTGGGCTTTCTCCGAGTAATCTGGTTTCCTACCACACGAAGACCCCCATGCGCGTATACAAAATTATAAAAACCTGTTTCAGATTTGTTGTAAAATGAAAATATTGAAGAAATTGGTACTTTGGAAGCAGGAAGACATATGTATTTTAGTTGATTCTCAAACCCAAACCAGTTAAACCTATAACTTAATGACATGGTTTTAATTTCATTTGTGGCAATCCATGATTTTACTCGAAATTGAATGAAATAAGATATTTAATACGTATACATGTCGATAGCATTATCACATATTACCCTGAATCAGTCTCTGTCGTATTTTTCCTTTTAAACTCAATTAAAAAATCCCGTTGTGACGTCATCAATTAACACCGAATGACGTCAGATGATCATCTAATGACTTTGGCAATTCGTTTATAAGGTGTTCGGAGGCTTGCTACATGTAAAAGGGGAAACAAATAGACCCCTTTCATACATGATAAATTGAAGGAAATGCATTGATTTGTTTTATTGAGTTAAGCGTCCTGCAGTTGATTACATGATAAGATAATTTAAGGACGTGCCTCCATGTACATAATTATGAGTGTATGATTAGCTATGATGTCCACACGAGCGGAAACTCGTGTAAGATCCGATGTACTTATATCTGTTAAATATTACCTTTATAACATAGAACTGTATCGTTGTTGCAGATGGCAACCGATCTGTTACTGTAAACATTAAGACACCCTGTAGATGTACTATTTAACAGGGTGTAGTTGTTCCCCGGACACAAATCCGCCAAATTACCAGTCGAGTCCGACCTGAAAAACAATGGTTTATGTTTTAAATTTAGCATCCTATTATAAACTAAGTTCATAAAGGACGTGCCAACATGTGTGTAATGCACGTGCATGTCTGTTGGAGGGAATGTGTAGGTGTGTTTACCTCCTAACGATAGCTTGGATCTGCTGCCGACTTTAGAGTGCTATCTCACTGAAATACAATACCGAAGACACACAGCACACCCGGTCGCATGTTGCGATTACCGTAAATGCTGAACAATAAACAGGCAATAATAACTATCAAATAACGCATACAAAACTTTAAAAGTTAAACCTGCTCCTGCCACCACCTCTATAAAGAGACCTCTTACTTTTCCTAAATAGACCTGTACTAGAAGACCACCTGCATAAACTTTCCCCAAATGTGGTGTTCCAATACAGGTTTGACTGTTTATCTCCATTCTTCTTCTCTGATTTTAATCTGAAATTTATTACCAATTAAAACATAGCGATGATGTCACAAGTGTCCAATAAGCTACATGAACTGTCCAATAATTTACCCACCTGTCTTCTAAGTGCTCAACTCATTGGACAGCTGTGGTATCGCCTCGATACCTGTCTTTTCTCTCACTTATTTGACAGCTTATAAGTGTCATAAAGGGGTTTGGCGATTAATTGGGAGAAATGCATAAAGGAATTATTAATGTAATAAGAAAAAAAGACATTGCAATATGTTGAAAGAACAATGGACATTCTATCGAGGTTTGAGTGTACGATAAGTTGTGTCGACTACCTGCCGTCTTACATAGGTATGGATTGTTTTTCATTGAATTATAGTTACATTCAATTATATGATATTGAAAGTACGTGTTAAGGTTATATACTGTATCATATACATTGTATAAGAGCTGTCTTTCACACAAATGACCGGGGTTCGAGTACCCAATCGGACGAGAAAAGGTATTGGATCACCTGCCCGACCATGTTGGTTTTATACGGGTACTCCGGTTTCCTCCAACCTTTCGACCCTCTTAACGCTTTCTAGAGTAATTAATAAAATTAATAAAAGTGTTTTTTTCTCAAAGATCCTGGGACAGTGCATACAATTATTTTAATCGGACTTTGTACTTGTGCCGACCTTTGCTATTTCGGTAAGAGGGCTTCTTTTAACTCACTCACCCCTGATATTTTATATTGGACTATTCCAACCTATGAATTGGAAGAGTTCAAATGTGACTTCAGGGGTGACTGAGTTGAACCTTTCCAAAGGAAAACGAATATTTCACATGGTCCGTTAATAGAAAGAAGGAAACATGTAGAATTTTGAGAGATATATTCAAACAGAGCAGTCACAGGTTGGGTGGCATCCAACCGAAACAATGTTATTTAATCAATCCACAATGTAAAGTATGAAACATGACAACTGAGTGTACTTTAAATCACAAAATTACTTGTACAAGTATTTGAAGAATTTAATAATATTAATCAAATAATTCCAGGTTCTTATATACCGCTTTATCACAAACTAGTTCGAAGGTCGTCTCAAAGCGGTTCACAAATTATCATCCGTGGATATAGGGCCATTGCAACCAGCCAATATCTTTCTCAACTCCCTTGGGAGAACATTCAACAACTCCAGCACTGCCCAACCACGTACTCATTTACAGCTGAGTAGACTGGAAGGCTTGTTCTCAGTTCCCCCACTTTTTAAAATAACATGGGGGAAGAATGTTGTTAGAAGGATTATAGTCTGTTTCTAAGTAGTATGGGCAGTATTTACCTGTGTTTTTACCTGTGGTTAACCCTTCTATCTAAGGGGGTGTTTTATCATATTTAATTTAATAATACATTATATAAGTTTTTTTTCAGATTTGTAATGACAAATGTTAAAATTTAAATTGTTTATCATATATATAAATATATATATTTAGTATTAAATATATCCATTTTGTAGTACTTGTACTGCTGGTATGTAAGATGAAATGTGTTATTTCATTTTCTAGTAAGTGGGGGAAACGAGAACACCCCGACTGGAACAAGCGGAGTAAAGTATCTTGCTCAAAAACAACACAGTGACGTGACGTGACGCGAACCTGCAACCCTTCGGTCATGACCCCGGCGTCCTACCACTACACTACCGTGCCTCCTGCTTAATCAATCAATTTTGATTTAATTCAGTTAAGATTTGGTCTACGCCGGCAGCGGTAGGATATCTTTGAGGTAATTAATGATCTAATGTAAGTTGCAAATACCTGTAAATGTGGTCAATCGAATTTCCGCCATGGTTTAATTGTTTCCATGTTTCCAAATTATGAATGAAGTTGTAACTGCCTTTTTTCCTGGCGCAATCATCCTTGGATCCATACCAATGGCGGTCGACGTCCCAATAAAGGTCACATACCGCCAATGTGGACTCGTCTGTAATTCCGGATGAAAAACACTTAATTCAAAATACAAAGTTTAAAGTAAAAATGTACTATGCCTAAATATGAATATATTAAGCACGAATGCCTTAATATGACGATATGATGAATGAGAAGGATTCTCCGTTATGAAGCCCGAAGGCTTGAGAGTTCAAATACCCTCCCTCCCACCGATATCGTTATTTAAGAGTGAATAATATAGGTCATAATAACTTGTTTTATAACTGTTGAAAAATAAATGAGGCTTACATTAGTATGATACTGGTGAGTGTTAGTTGTTGTATTTACAAGCCTATCATGACAAAATGGATATACCTTTGTCCTGACGGCTCTTCAATAAATAAGATGGTAAAGGGTAGCCTTACAACCCAACGGTCAATCAACACAATAAGGTCACATAGGGCCAAACGACTTAATGGTCCGTCGGTCAATCAACACAATAAGGTCACATAGGGCCAAACGACTTAATGGTCCGTCGGTCAATCAACACAATAAGGTCACATAGGGCCAAACGACTTAATGGTCCGTCGGTCAATCAACACAATAAGGTCACATAGGGCCAAACGACTTAATGGTCCGTCGGTCAATCAACACAATAAGGTCACATAGGGCCAAACGACTTAATGGTCCGTCGGTCAATCAACACAATAAGGTCACATAGGGCCAAACGACTTAATGGTCCGTCGGTCAATCAACACAATAAGGTCACATAGGGCCAAACGACTTAATGGTCCGTCGGTCAATCAACACAATAAGGTCACATAGGGCCAAACGACTTAATGGTCCGTCGGTCAATCAACACAATAAGGTCACATAGGGCCAAACGACTTAATGGTCCGTCGGTCAATCAACACAATAAGGTCACATAGGGCCAAACGACTTAATGGTCCGTCGGTCAATCAACACAATAAGGTCACATAGGGCCAAACGACTTAATGGTCCGTCGGTCAATCAACACAATAAGGTCACATAGGGCCAAACGACTTAATGGTCCGTCGGTCAATCAACACAATAAGGTCACATAGGGCCAAACGACTTAATGGTCCGTCGGTCAATCAACACAATAAGGTCACATAGGGCCAAACGACTTAATGGTCCGTCGGTCAATCAACACAATAAGGTCACATAGGGCCAAACGACTTAATGGTCCGTCGGTCAATCAACACAATAAGGTCACATAGGGCCAAACGACTTAATGGTCCGTCGGTCAATCAACACAATAAGGTCACATAGGGCCAAACGACTTAATGGTCCGTCGGTCAATCAACACAATAAGGTCACATAGGGCCAAACGACTTAATGGTCCGTCGGTCAATCAACACAATAAGGTCACATAGGGCCAAACGACTTAATGGTCCGTCGGTCAATCAACACAATAAGGTCACATAGGGCCAAACGACTTAATGGTCCGTCGGTCAATCAACACAATAAGGTCACATAGGGCCAAACGACTTAATGGTCCGTCGGTCAATCAACACAATAAGGTCACATAGGGCCAAACGACTTAATGGTCCGTCGGTCAATCAACACAATAAGGTCACATAGGGCCAAACGACTTAATGGTCCGTCGGTCAATCAACACAATAAGGTCACATAGGGCCAAACGACTTAATGGTCCGTCGGTCAATCAACACAATAAGGTCACATAGGGCCAAACGACTTAATGGTCCGTCGGTCAATCAACACAATAAGGTCACATAGGGCCAAACGACTTAATGGTCCGTCGGTCAATCAACACAATAAGGTCACATAGGGCCAAACGACTTAATGGTCCGTCGGTCAATCAACACAATAAGGTCACATAGGGCCAAACGACTTAATGGTCCGTCGGTCAATCAACACAATAAGGTCACATAGGGCCAAACGACTTAATGGTCCGTCGGTCAATCAACACAATAAGGTCACATAGGGCCAAACGACTTAATGGTCCGTCGGTCAATCAACACAATAAGGTCACATAGGGCCAAACGACTTAATGGTCCGTCGGTCAATCAACACAATAAGGTCACATAGGGCCAAACGACTTAATGGTCCGTCGGTCAATCAACACAATAAGGTCACATAGGGCCAAACGACTTAATGGTCCGTCGGTCAATCAACACAATAAGGTCACATAGGGCCAAACGACTTAATGGTCCGTCGGTCAATCAACACAATAAGGTCACATAGGGCCAAACGACTTAATGGTCCGTCGGTCAATCAACACAATAAGGTCACATAGGGCCAAACGACTTAATGGTCCGTCGGTCAATCAACACAATAAGGTCACATAGGGCCAAACGACTTAATGGTCCGTCGGTCAATCAACACAATAAGGTCACATAGGGCCAAACGACTTAATGGTCCGTCGGTCAATCAACACAATAAGGTCACATAGGGCCAAACGACTTAATGGTCCGTCGGTCAATCAACACAATAAGGTCACATAGGGCCAAACGACTTAATGGTCCGTCGGTCAATCAACACAATAAGGTCACATAGGGCCAAACGACTTAATGGTCCGTCGGTCAATCAACACAATAAGGTCACATAGGGCCAAACGACTTAATGGTCCGTCGGTCAATCAACACAATAAGGTCACATAGGGCCAAACGACTTAATGGTCCGTCGGTCAATCAACACAATAAGGTCACATAGGGCCAAACGACTTAATGGTCCGTCGGTCAATCAACACAATAAGGTCACATAGGGCCAAACGACTTAATGGTCCGTCGGTCAATCAACACAATAAGGTCACATAGGGCCAAACGACTTAATGGTCCGTCGGTCAATCAACACAATAAGGTCACATAGGGCCAAACGACTTAATGGTCCGTCGGTCAATCAACACAATAAGGTCACATAGGGCCAAACGACTTAATGGTCCGTCGGTCAATCAACACAATAAGGTCACATAGGGCCAAACGACTTAATGGTCCGTCGGTCAATCAACACAATAAGGTCACATAGGGCCAAACGACTTAATGGTCCGTCGGTCAATCAACACAATAAGGTCACATAGGGCCAAACGAGTAGGTCCGTTAGTCAATCAACACAATAAGGTCACCTAGGGCCAAACAACTTCATGGTCCATCGGTCCATCAACACAATAAGGTCACGTAGGGCCAAACGAGTAGGTCCGTTACTCAATCAACACAATAAGGTCACCTAGGGCCAAACAACTTCATGGTCCCTCGGTCCATCAACACAATAAGGTCACTTAGGGTCAAACGACTTTATGGTCCATCGGTTAATCAACACAATAAGGTCACATAGGGCCAAACGAGTAGGTCCGTTGGTCAATCAACAAAATAATATCACATATGGCCAAACGACTTAATGGTCCGTCGGTCAATCAACACAATAAGGTCACATAGGGCCAAACGACTTAATGGTCCGTCGGTCAATCAACACAATAAGGTCACATAGGGCCAAACGACTTTATGGTCCGTCGGTCAATCAACACAATAAGGTCACATAGGACCAAACGACTTAATGGTCCGTCGGTCAATCAACACGATACAGTCATAGAGGCGCTACACGGTATCCTTAGAATCACTAGCAAAGAAAGGACATAAATGGACACAAGGTCACACAGGTTCATCCGCTAGGTTTAATAACGCATTTAAACAAGAAGGTCCTACAGGGTCACACGGATGTCTTAGCGGTCCATCAACAGAATATGACCATAATGGCAACACAGTAGTCTCACTGGCCCATTACACTTTATAATATAATTCAGGGCCACATTGTAATCTAATTGGGTTTTCAACTCGTCTCGGACATAACAACAATACTTATCATTTCTATTAAGTTTTAACGAAAATGGTTCCATAGAAGTAGCGTTTAAATCAAAAATAGTTTTCAAAATGTCAGCATAGGCAGAGTTATTGGGTCTCAAATCAGAACCAAAATAATAGCAATTGCCAGGACCATGCGCTGCTCATGTTCACAATTTTTTGTTGATATCGTTTCAGAAGAATTTGAGTTTAAATTCCGAATAGATTTCCTAAGGTTGATGACATGACAGCCATATAGGATTTCAAATCGGCCAAAAACAAAACAAACAACGATAATTGCTCAGGACCTTGTTCTTAGCGTTCCCATAAAGTTTCGGTAATGTTGATTCAAAACAATCTAGTTTAAATTCGATATAGGTTTCAAAATGGCTCCAGAGGTGGCCATGCACATTGGATTTTAAATCTGCCCCAAAATAACAAGAATTGATCAAGAGTATGCAATTATTGTTCCCACTCAGTTTTGATTAAACTGGTTTTCAGGATTATGAGTTTGATGTTATAGTGTGATAAAGATTAACGGACCAAGGACAAACACGGATATCAACACTGGAGCTAAAATCTTTGATCATTTAGAAATAGTAAAGTTAAGTGTGCAGTGCTCATACATGTAGAATGTTTATATTTCTATATTGGTGTAAGTAAGTCTGGGTTATTGATATATACAGCTAAACACTTATTACAAATGATGTTTTGATGTCCATAGCAATGATGTCAAAGCAGTTTAATTGAACAGCAACTTTTCAATCTACATAATTCGTTTATAAAAAAAACTTACCCAACAATAGAAAAGTGAACATCAACACTACCATACGGGAATTCATCGGTGCGTTCTGTTAGATAGCAAGGAGTAAAATGGTGGGTGCGTTCGATTAAAACCCGTCTGTGTATCGTGTGACATATAACTAATCTTATTAATTAAATCATAATACATTTATGTTTGTAAACAAGTGCTTATATTTATTATCAGGAAATGAGTAATTATAAGCTAGTCAAGTGCTATTCATCGACATACATGGTACAAAATAAACACATACCCATACAAATCAATATCTGAAAGAATATGATTAACGCTGGAACGATTAACGCATTACAACCTCATACCTATGTTTTCTATACCGTTACACAGAAACGGAAATATTTACAGCAATCAATGCCCGTTAAGTAGGGTGACTCAAATGGTTTCATGATCTTTAGTTTTGTTTAATGTCCTATTTACACCCAAGATTATTTAAGGACGTGCCTTCGTATGCGTAATGTATGCGTGCTGGAGGCGGGGAATGTTGGTGTATTCGCTTCCTTGCAATTCCACTGATCTGATGGCGACTCAAAGTGCTACCTCACTGAAATACCATGCCAAAGGCACCAATAACATTATTCTGTAAAAGGTACCATAACCATGCCCTGTCTAGCGGATGCATTGTATAAAGGCTAAATAGGGGGGTTAGGGGTGGGGGGTATGTTGCTGCCATAAGCATAGCAGTTCGTTTATTGTTATACACTTATATCGTTTTGTTTTGCGTTCTGTTTCCCACGTACACGTTCATCCAATTCCGTTCGATGGAATTTCTGCAGGTTTAGGAAAAGACTTGTCCTGCTGTTACCCACTTTATATTGACGTAAGAGGCGATTAATGTTGGCCTTAGGCAAAAGCGCTTTTTTATTTACCAGAAATGAAATCCTTGCTAAACTACCTGCTTTGTCTTCAGCTTGGGGAATGATCAAGCCATAATCGCTGTGCTTTCCACATTACAACCATAAGGATCTGTTTTCCTATTGATGTCCTTTATCTAAGTCGGTGATGTAGAATATTTTCATAAAATTTCGATATTATAAGACTCTTTTATGCCCAAAGGTATATGATTGGGAATTCCACACAAGGTGTTTTCAAATTTGGTAAAACCCGAGGTTGGAAGTTCCCCTATCCTACACCTTTGGGCATGAAAGAGTATTTTTCTCTCATTCCTACTACCAGAATAATCTCAGAAACCATCAAAATGCTATTAGACTGGCTACCATTTTGAAAATATCAACTTTTCCTCCTTGGTTTTTTAGACGAAAATGAATTGTTGATGATAGTTATGCGTTTCATATAAATATACTACTAGTCTGTTTTTTGTAAACACCGATTCTGTAATATCATGTACCCTCTATCCCATAATACTCTGGTGTAATAAAGATGGCTACCTGCTAGTCTTGCCTGTAACACGTGTTTGTGTTTGTGTGAGTTCTCCTGTCAGTAGAACGTCCCAGAACTCAACGATTAACATGGTGGCAGCGCCGTGGAGAGTATTATTCATTATTAGCAAGATTAAGCATACCCCATATGTTGCAAACAATGTTTGCGTAGAAAAAATAATCAGATCTTTCTTGCGAAAAAGAAACAGTGCATGCCTAAAATGTGTTATAAAAATAAATGTGTATGACGTAGAACAACAAGGTTTTCAGGGACAATTTATTTGTTATTTATTAACAGTTGCATTTCATTTTCCACGTTATGGAATCAATAAGTTCCGTTCAGGGGCGACATAAACACAGCAGGGGTCAATACTGAGTTCACAAAGTTAATACCTCGTATGTCCACCGTTTGCATGAATGCAAGTCTGGCTACGTCGAAGCATGGAGCCTATCAGGAGGTTCAAGAATGCTTGTAGGATGGCATTCCAGATCTGTACCAACGCTGCAGCCAAATCAGCCAACGTCACCTGTTGATTAGGTTATGCCCGTAACCTGCGCTTCATTTCATCCAAGATGTGTTCAATGGGCGATAGATCGGGGGATACAGGAGGTCAGGGCAACACGTCAACGTTCTGCTGGGCCAGGAAGTCCATAGCGACGCGAGCTGTGTGTGGCCTGGCGTTGTCCTGCTGTAACGTAATGTGACGTTGATGCCCTTGCACGAATGGAACGACGTGGGTCCGGAGGATCTCGTCACGGTAACGTAGCGCGTTCAAATTCCCGTTAACAACCACCAGATGCGTTCTCCCGTTGGCTGTGATGCCGCCCCAAATCATAACGCTGCCTCCGACGAAAGAACGTCGTTGTACCACACACGCGTCACGGAAATGTTCTCCAACGCGACGATACACTCTGGAACGCCTATCCAGGTGGACTCACGACTTGTCCGTAAACAAAATGCCTGCCCAATTCCGTCGAGTAAATCGTAGATCCCTTCTGCACCAGTCCAGACGTGCTACACGATGACGTGGCAGAAGAACTGGGCGGATTGCAGGACGTCCCGGACGGATAGCTCGTTCACGCAATCGGTTCCGTACAGTTCTCGGGCTTATTAGTAGCAACCCAGGGATTGTCCGTGCAGTCAAACTTGCCGTTTGGAAGCGATTTCTCAACTGGACAAACCGAATATGGTTGTCCTGTTGACGTGACGTCACACGTGGACGTCCCGCACGAGGTCGATCGCCGACGTGGCCAAACTGTTGATGTCGTCTCCACAAATCCCGGATTGCGTTTCGATGGATATGAAAACGTGTAGAAACAACGGCTTGGCCCATACCAGCTTGAAGCATACCAATAATCCGTAGGCAGTCGGTTTCATTGAGCCTCGACATAGCATTAATCACAAATTAAAACGCTATAATGCTGTTTTTACTGTTCACTGGTCTCAACAGAGTGACCAAACAGTTGAAAAATAAACTTTTATTGTCGAATTGGATGGTTGGACGAGAAAAACATGCAAACTGGTCAACGCCTATAGAGAGCAAACTGCACGGGAAAAACTGTCAATGACACACGGATAGTGTGTATGTGTCAATCTCGGTCATGTGTGTGAATTTTCATGTATATACAGTTGGTAATAATGTTCTATAACAATTCTCCGCATGCACAGTTTCTTTTTTTCCGCTAGTGTATAGTAAAAGGTTTCAATTTCATCACGTCGCCTTTTCCGCATTACGGCATCGGAGAGTTCCAAATTCGTGACGTCACGTCATTGTTGATCCATTGTGACGTCACGGCACGTTAAATAAGGTGTAAGATTATTAGAATCTTCCCCTACCTTGAGGGTGTGACAGAGAAATCTCCTACCCGAGGGTTGATTTTTTTGGTTGTGTAACCCGAGGGTTAGACAACCAACAAAAATCACCCCGAAGGTTAGATATTTCTCTGTTACACCCTCAAGGTAGGGTATGGTTATTTTTCTCCCATCCTATTATTTCAGTCCCAACTCCACCAACAATAATCTACCAAGTTTGTAAACAAAAACACACGCATGTGGGGTATGAATATCGTCATTCACTTTTGATGACGTCACAATTACCGGTGACGCATTTTAATGACGTCACAATTGAACACGTGCTAATTGGGACGAGGCTATCTCCCCCTAGGGGGTGATCATTCACGGCTAAAACGGGAGACACACCTGTGAAGGGTGTGAGAAAGAAATTTCCTACACCCCTTTTTTACCCTCGTCAGCTCTATCGTACACAAACGGAAATGAGAGAAATAAGCTATGTACACCGGAGTAACTTTGATCACAATCTTGCTGTTAGTCAGGCAATAAAGCTTTAGCGGGTGTTGTTTTGGCAGTAATTATAAATTAAATTACTGCTAAACTTCCTGTTGTGAGTGCACATTCTCCGGGTCTGGGTATTTGGACAGCTGCCAAGGGCGCGCCTCCTGCCGTGCCGTGATTGTTTCTGTAGTTTGTTTAAGGTTTATCCTATCAAGTCACATGAAGAGTGTTATTAATTGATGAAGGTTGTCGGACGATGCATATCCAATGTTGGTATGTAGGTATGCCGTTAAACACACCTACCAGCACTCGTTTTAGAATATGGCAAGAATGTTAGAAATCTTGTTTGAATTGGTTAGGTTTTTATTGGGTCTATCGCCGGCGTTATAAGATTGTATTGTATCGCAATACTTTCTTGTGTATCGTATCAAATTGGTTTGTTTGCCTGTATCGAGATACACTAACAGTAGTTGAATTATCAATCACTGTTGATCAAACTCTATACAAGTGTACCTATTGTTTGAATCCGTCAGTGAAGATTTTGTTCACTGTGTAGTCATACCCAAAATTACTAGAAATTATACAAAAATATTGTTCTATATCATTTACTATTGAAGTGTATGGCATAACTAGATGAAATCCTGCACTGAATCAACATGAATTTGACCTTTTAAGCAGATATTTGTATCGTGATACGTATCATATCGTAAGCATCGTACCGCGATACGTATCGTATCGTATCGTGAGGTATGCGTATCGTTGCAGCTTTAGCTAACGAGCGAATATAATGCCTTGGACCCGGATTTTGACGGTGTATTTATTTTCAACCCGCTTTTGGTTTTATTTTATCGGTGCACTAGAGGAATTTGTTGCAAGGATTTCGTTTAAGTAGTCTGAATTATCGAATGAAGGCTATTCTGTCGCTGTAGAAAAGCGATATGTCTAGAATCTACAAATAGTTTGTATGTTACGAAGGCGTAAATCTATGCTTATTTGGGGTTGAAATATTATTTTTATTACTAGATGCTTAACGGCCCATCAACACGGGCTAGGTCATTGGGGGCAACAAATCGCAAAAAAAAGAAATACAAGATAAAAACATCAGACAAACTTAAAGGTTAAAAGACAAACGTCAATTTGAATATTGAAAGTGGCTAAGATGACTCATATTTTATTAAACAGGCCAACGGCTTTCAGTTAGCCTAAAATTGAAGAGACAGTCATGTTTTCGAATAGAGATTTAAGACATGTAATGTTATTATGGAAATGTTCTCGTCTTGACTTAAAGTCGAAACAGTCTACTAACAAGTGTTTTACTGTAAAAGGTTCCTGACACGCTATGCATCGAGGCTGGCCTTCATTTCAATGTCCTCGCAATGGCCAGGTCATATGAAGACGGGTGCCAAGGGAGATATCACCGGAAAGTAAGAGAAGGGAAGTGAGAAATATAGAGCCCAACTGTTGCAGTGGGAGCGACAGATCAACTTTGTTTCCTTCCATGTCACATATGCACAACACACATGGAGGCACTCCCTTAAATGACCTTGGCTTGTGAGTGGTCGTTAAATCCTGTATAATCCTGCCGTGTTTCCCCTAAACAATAGGTTGATAATCCTATCACGACCTCTGTATTGGTCGAGTGCCCTTTTCTCTGATGAAATGTTAAAGGGATCTTGTTATCATTATCTACCAAGATTGGTATCTTAGTCACCTGTCCCTGCAGGTAGGGGGATGAATTGTACCTGCTGCCCCCATTGAATGATCGTAAGAGGCGAACACATTTGGGATCTTTTCTTTTCTCTTCTTTCTAAAAAAACTTTCTTCTTCCTAATGTCTCCCTTGAGTGATACACCCAGTTGGGTTTGTCTGCGAAACTGCTTTATATTTTGATAATGTTATTCTTTGTGATACAGTGTACAAAGAAAGGCTGATTGTAATGTTAATTTTCATTTGTTTTTTCGAACTGAAAAACCGACTTTAGATTATGATAAATTGTATTGAAATTATAAAGTATATACTTCTTTTAACTTTGTATCGAAGAAATCAACGCTGAAGATTTTTTTTAATGCAAAATTCTCAAATTCTTGTGGGTTTTTTTTAAGAGCTATGGCGGGGTGCTATGACTATTTCCCCAAAGCTTTGATCCGCTAGTGAGCGCGTGCTACCGTGTACTGTCATGACGCTGGTTGGTTGGTTGACGGGTTTTTCGCCTTCATGATTCCACCCATGCGGGTTTCATCTCACTGACGGAAGTCGGTGTTCTTGTCATGACGCGTCCAAAGGTAATTTTATACAGGTAGCTCTATCGAAATCCTGTGTCTAAGTCAAGGCCATGTCTATCGATACATGCGTTTCACGATAAAAACTCAACAAAATGCTCATTTCTCGCTATTTCTATGTGCAACACAAGGTCGTACAATCATTACCAACAAGTTTTGAAAGGATTTAATTGTCATTACTACTGCCTGCGTCATGCCGTTACATGCTTTTTTTTTACAAAACACACATCTTTATTTTGTTTTTCCTGTACCTATGAATTGCAAAATTTTGAATAGCATGTCTTACTCGTGTATTGCGATCGTTAAGTTATGCTGCAGTCATTGCATTTCAAACAAATGAAACTATTCTCAACGATGACTTTTCCCGTATTCACTTCATATTGTTAGTTTGGCCTTCTTTTATTCTCACGCAACAATCCCACATTTGTTTTTGTATTTCAGGATCATTTGTTTGTGTTTAAATAATAGATAAAATTACTAGTGCCAATTCGAGGGTAAAACAATTCATGCATATATATCTTTTAAGATGATGTCTTATCTACAAAGCGTAGCTGTACTGTACACGTGTACAGTGATTTGTTGACATGATTCCAAAGAAGATAAATCAATAGGTATGTTATTAAAATATCAATAAAATGTACCATTGATTTGAAAAGTATTTTATTAATAAATTAAGGAAAAATATCACATGCCTTAATAATTTTAAAACAAAAAAGCAAAAAAAATGAACGTGGATTCGAAGTTGCACAGTTCACTCCATCTGGTCACAAGTCAACTGCGTTACACATTCGGCTACATCGGACATAAACGAAAATGGGAATACAAAATGGTATATATAATTTTCGGATAGCATGTCTTACACGTGTATTGCGATCCTGACTTTGTGCTGAGGTCAAACAAACAAATGAGACTGTCCTCAACGATGAAATTTCCCTTATTTTCGGTAATATACTTGTACTTGCGTTAATAACCGTTTATATATTTTGCTTGGCCTTTCTTTATTCTTTTTTATTTTTATTTTTAAAAGAAAAATAACCTGAACGTGGATTCGAACTTGCACCTTTCACTTCGTCCGGTCACAAGTAAAATGTGTTTGTTTTCGTTAAAAAAAATGTATTTGTAAGGGAAAATAAAACAATTGCAGCATATATACACACTATGTGTAAGTACACTGTTAACTGTTACATCGGAAATAGACGAAGATGGGAATACAAACTGTTTTAATCAAAGAAACATCTGTCGCAGTTTACTCGTTTTTTCCGTTTTCGTAAATGCCGACTAAGGGAAATATGGGCAGTTTTCCGCCATAGCTCTTTACGAATGTCATCCAGTTATTTTACTGATGACGTATTTCAAAATATGTGAACAAAACAAAACTTAAACCCGAAATAAGGAAACACATGTTAAAACACGTTTGATACAGAAAACAAAAACGACGGCGACATTAGACCATTTGGTTTATTTCGGATTCATAAATGAAACGAAAGTTTGGTTTGGTTAGAATTGATTAATGTCCTATCAACAGCTATGGTCATTGATGCATGCGTGTAGTGTATGCATGTGTGTTTTGGGAGGCTGGGATATGTTCGTGTTTGTCTCCTTGTGATAGCGCGGAACTGATAAACGAATGAAAGACATAGATATAAATAAATTGAAGGTGCAGCTTTAATATGTGTCTAAAATATTCGAAACTAAATACTGCATACCGGGAAATTTCACCCTTCACATTTGCTTACTATGTTTATCATGCTGATTATTATATATTTGCGTTGATGATAAATTCGCCCTCATTACGGCGGGAGAAAACGGCGAAAATTGCCCGGTATACATAATGTAGAAAAACAGTGTATGGGACAGATTATTAAGATAGCGTTTACCTCACTGAAACATACTACCGCAGATACACCCAGCAAGACACCCCAACCGGTCACATGATACTGACAACGGGCAAACAAGTCGTGCCACTCCTAAATTGCTGAGCGTTGAGCAGGGGTAGAAACTACCACTTTTACAGACTCTGGTATGTCTCGACCAGGGGACAGAACCCAAAGCCTCTTTACAGGGGCGAACGCTCAACTAAAGGCAAAAAGTGAGGCATTGTCAAGGGAGACATTAGGAAGAAGAAAGTTTTTTAGAAAGAAGAGAAAATGAAAAGATCCCAAATGTGTTCGCCTCTTACGATCATTCAATGGGGGCAGCAGGTACAATTCTTACGCCCTACCTGCAGGGACAGGTGAGTAAGATACCAATCTTGGTAGATAATGATAACAAGATCCCTTTAACATTTCATCAGAGAAAAGGGCACTCGGCCAATACAGAGGTCGTGATAGGATTATCAACCTATTGATTATCTGTATATATATATCAGAGTGTCATATGTCTGGGTGTCATGCTATACCGTGCCCTTATTTCAATGAGACGGGATTTTAAACTTGCCTTTAAATTGACATGTTGTTGTCACCTTCTCAATTATTATCTTACCGACGGAAAGAAGCAAAACACAGTCAATTATACATTTGAAACGAGGAATGTTTTCTTGACATCGTGGGTGGTTGTTAAACATTTACAAAATTTGTCTTTAAAATTGACAAAATAAGTCTTTTCAAATTACTGAAATTCACCAAAATTACTCACGGGGAGATTTTATAGGAAAACCGTTATTTTGTGATATCTTGATTACAATGAACGATGTGTCATGCATGTTAAATAGAGGATTATACCCCCTCCCCTTAGGAGCTAGAGCATGGGGTTACAACATCGGGGAATTAGCTAAATTCCACACATGTCAAGTTTTAGAAATTCTAGGTATTATTTGTAATAGTAATAATAATATACAACATTTATATGACGCCCTATATGATTTGTAAAATTACTCTAAAGCGCTTTACAACATATGGATAATAGTTGCTATAATTGTTAAACAAAAAAGGCTTATATTTCATAAACAATTCGTTTGCTTTTGATAAATTGTGACATCTTTTACACATTTTAACCTTTTGTTTCTGGTTTTGAAGTGTTCCTTTTTTGTGAATGTCTATTTTTCCATTGTTGTTTGACTTTAAATGCGTGGATGTCATAACTGTTTCTGAGGAGGGAGGGTGGTTGGTATGGTTTTAAAGGAGGAAAGCTATTTACATATTAAGGGCAAATCTTTCGAATGGAATATGGTAAGAAGCTTTCATACGCAAAGGGAAGCGTAAAAAGGGACTCTAATCCCCTCCACTCAACCCAGTGTACAGTGGGCTGGGCCTTTCAGAGAGCAGTGTAAAAAATATTCGATAGTTCCAGACGAACAAACAGCTACTCGTTATGATGTAAATATCATTAAAGTGGTTTATGAGAATAATACATTTTATTACAGATTGGTTCCCTATTTGCCTCGTAGGGATGACGGGAGTCCATTGTAATTACTGCAGTGACGTCTAAGCGGTGTAAATCCCGTTGTGGTGATAGGCAAAGTTCAATCGTCGGGGGCAAGCTGTGTCGGACCTGTAATCAGCTGATAACATACTAATCTCGGGGAACAACCGGGTACAATTGTGTTTGTTAATGTCACAATTTGTGATAGATGTGTGCATGTTTACACGCAATAGATGAACGAACATTTATAAATCACTACTGATCTGTAACAGAAAGCACACTATTTACTTTTATTCTTTTTTTTCTGCCTCCCCAAAACACATATTTCAGTGACACTAGGTCTAAAGCGTAATTGAGTTATGAAATAAATTATAAGGAATTGGAGCTAATGAAAAAGTTGAAATTGAACAATGTTGTCATAACTCTTTCGTACGTTTAAGTATGTGCTTTATAGGTGTGATATATACAGTCGCGAGAGAACACCTCGTTCTCGGTGGCTTTCCGTACTTGCTGACCATGAACCCTCATTGGTTAATTTGCATTTCTCCACATACCACTGTAGATGTCCTCACTCCCGCTCGTGTGAAACACCCTGAACGTGTGTCCGCGATCATCCAATTATTATGACGATTACAAATCCTTGGCGATGGAAGTCATCTTCCATGTTCACCATAGTCCATGGAAATTTATTTGTACTGAAATCCATTTTTTATGTTTTTTTAGTATCGTAGACTAGATGTTGAATTGTTGCCCTGATCGAAGACAGGAATTATGTGTTCCCAAGAGGCACATAGGGGTTTCTAGATTTAATATCTGAACGTAGTTGGAGAAAAAAGATTCCCAAACTCGTGGTAGTTTATTATCAAGATTAATTAACTCGTGTTATTTAACTTTTAAATTGCAAAAGCACATACACATTACACACATAGGTGCATGCCCTATAATGGACTAAGCTGTTAATTGGACGTTTAACAAAATAAAACAAAACTCAAACCAAACCCTTAAATTACCTTTAGCTGTTTATACAATAGAACGTTCAACAAAATAAAACAGAACTACACCAAACAACCATGAGACCATAATAAAAACAGCTTGTGAATAGAGTTCAGAATTGTACATTTCGATTAATTGCTCAGTATCACGGGGGATCTATGAAAATAACCTTTCCACTAATAAAAGGTTATTATAGTTTTGTTATGCATAAATCTCACCTCTGCCCTGATATACAAAAATGTATCCTGGTTATAAACCGTCTGTTTTGTCCTTCTTCCACCTATGGAAATGTCACGTATATGTTTAATCAATCAATGTTACTGGGAAGTCAAACCGTCTGTTGCTAGGCACGTAATCCACGTCCGTATTGACCTAGAAATCTCCTACTCATTTCTACAAAGGATAGAATAGGCTGGATTTAGTGCATTGTAATAATCATACGATATACAACAGCGATAAAACCACTTGTACCTGGATTCATCAGTTCGGGGTATATCAAGGCCATGAAACAGTATTAAGTCTCAATGATAAACAAGAGATTCTGTAGTGTTAAACTGAGAAAAGCTTACGTATGTTTTTTGGGGTTTAATGTTCTCGCAACAGCCAGGGTCACATGACGACGGGTACCTAGGGAGACGCCGCCTTAAAACAGATAGAAGATATAAAAGAAAGACGACAGGAAAGATAGGAAACGAAAATGATCCCAAGTGTTACAATGGAGGCGCCAGATCATTTTTTTTATCTCTTCTATGTTTTCTTCGTAGGCTGAAGAAATCCCCGATCTCGTAAGGGGCCCCTTTTATGTTGTACTATTTTCTTTGGATTTCGTTTCAGTCGTCCGATAAAGTGCTAAGGTCAAATAAGTACGTGCTTCCTTGTGTGTGATAAATACTTAGTAAGGTATATCACGGACAATCTTTTTTTTTCCATTTTGTAAAATAAAACAAAATCTAGAAAAGAAAAAAGGTGTATAAGGCCCAGTAACGCAAAAGTCATATCGGGCCTGACCCCAAAAAAATCAAGGACAATTACATAATTAAATACACCAAACGAGCCGAATGGCAAAAGTATAACATTTGTAATACCTATGTTCACAGCTAAATGGTCAAATTTTATTATATAATTTCCCATACGAAATTATAGACAAATAGAAAAAAAAGAAAAAACAGCTTTTGATTAATCAATTGTACAGAGCAATGTTATTGTATCAGGCACCATATAATATTTGCATCGAATCTGCTTAATTCGGCACATTCAATCAATATGAGGCAAAGCATGAGTTCTTTACAAGCGACTATTTGATAAAAGTATGTCGAAGCAAAGATATAAACAAATTAGACAACGTTACTGCGTCACGTGACCATTTCATTCAATTGCACAAAGGACGTTGTTAGTTCATTGCTTAACGTTCAGCATTTAGTGCAATGGCAACAACTGGTTCACCCGTTGTCAGTATAATGTGTTGCCATGCTGTATTAGGTGCCTTTGGCATAGTATGTCAGTGAGATAGCCCTATAAAGTCGGCATTGGATCCGTGCCATCACAAGGATTCAAATTCACCAACATACCCTGTCTCCGGCACATATACTTATATGCATGAACACGCATTTAAACGACCTTAGCTGTTGAAAGGGAGTTATGCCCTATAAAACTAAAACCAAAAACAAAGGTCACAGACAAATATATTGTAAGTGATAAGGCGACCTTCTCTGTCCGGTTCCAAAACGTCACTCGTATGGATATCAATTTTTGACCAATGAATTGATCAGGGAAGTACAAAGATGTTACCTGGCACACAACACACATGGAGGCACACACTAAAACGACCTTATCTGTTGAAAGGGAGTTATGCCCTATAAAACTAAAACCAAAATCAAAGGTCACAGACAAATATATTGTAAGTGATAAGGCGAACTTCTCTGTCCCGTTACAAAACGTCACTCGTATGGATATCAATTTTTGACCAATGAATTGAACAGGGAAGTACAAAGATGTTACCTGGCACACAACACACATGGAGGCACAAACTTAAATAACCTTAGCTGTTGAAAGGGAGTTATGCCTTATAAAACTAAAACCAAAAAACAAAGGTCGCAGATATTTATATTGTAAGTGATAAGACGACCTTCTCTCTCCCGTTACAAAACGTCACTCGTATGAATATCATTTTTTGACCAATAAATTGCACAAGGAAGTTCATTGATCTGTTACCTGGCACACTATCACCTTCGATGTTTACACAGGATCACCTGTCCATGAGACTATAAAAGATGTAATATTCGATCGGTTCTACAGCACACATATTTTTAAAATCCTCTTGACGATGGTAACACGAAGAGTGCGCAGCTACTAAATCGGATAACGTGGCATGAAAAATAACCACAAATTATTTAATCATTTCTTGCATTAGTATATGATCCGTTATGGAAAAATAGAAGAAAAAATTAAACAAACAAACATGGCGGTATATTTGTTGCTGTGTGTGTGGTCAGTGTTGACTGTGGAGACTGTGGCGTTTAAGCCGACCATTGGTCAAGGAGATGACCCATCGATGTACACCCATGAAAGTATAACACTGGAAGGGGTCGATAGGGCGGCTGCACATTTCCTTACATCAAATGGCATTCTGAACACCACAAAGACAAACCCTCAAGAAATTGTCAAAGAATTTTTCGGATCAGGTAAGTTATTTACTAGTTATAAATCGATACTTTGATAGTTATTGCAATTTTTTTATACATATTGTAAAGAAAATGATATACTGATCCTTCTGATAACAATTAAAGTTTTATATTTTATTTTTATTTGTCTTCTTTAGGCATACAAAACAGGATAAGGTTTATTTCAATTAAGTCTCAAATTTAATGTCTATTGATATGAACTGTGTGGACATAAACCCCCAAAACATAAAATCGTATTTTCCCGTAGTAAATAACTGTAATAGAAAAAAAAAAAAATACGTTTTAAAAAAGAACTGAAATAAGGTATTATTTAGCGAATGATAACACGTTTTAACAATGTTTGAAAATTAAACAATTTTGTTTCCAGCAAGTGGGGAAATATTTTGTTTTGTGTTTTGGCATATATATCAAATATTCCTATATAAATAATGTCTTTATTGCATATACATTTAAACACTGTATCAGTGAATTGAAATCTAATGAGATTCTGAAATATAAAGAAAAAAATAATTTGTACTGAAACGATGAATTCATCTTTATGTACAAACAAGAGGCATGCCATATTTTCTGTATTTTTTTTTATTAGACCCAGCAACAGACGCATGCATAACACGACATTGATGTGCAAACTTCTTGAAAAGTTTCTGATATTAAAACAAATGTTTGAATTGAATTAAAACACATAAATATTGAAAGGATATGAAATGTATGTAATATCAGTGACATGACAATTACAATGAGGAGATGATCGATTGATCAGTTTTAAGATCATACCTTAGATATAAACATGGAAGCCTGCGTCTATCAGCTGATTTTATTAACAACCTAACATGCAGTTTATCAAATTCATTTATTCTTTGAATAAATGCGCGTTACCGTAAAATATTTTAAAGAGCTCCAATATAAATGTATGTATATCATTTACCTTATAAGTGATTCTGAAATCCTAACTCTTGTTTTGCAAAATGAATGGGTTTTTTTATGTGCCTTTTTTAATAGGATCTGATAGACATGCGCTTTCATTGTTTCTAAACAAGTGGATCAAATTTTGATAACAAAGTATAGTTAAAAATAGTGCACAATTTCTACACTGTACATAAGGTCGGCAAAATGAGTGGCACCTTTATGTTTAGTTTAAATGTTTGTCAAGTATACGTAGATTGATCACTTAATATTTCTCGCAAATTAACAGAACTCAGTGATAAATCTAGTTGTGAAAGCTAATCCATAATAAGCAGAAATATTTAAAACATTTAGTTTTGTATACAGTATAAACAACACTTTCCACGAGGAGGACACACATTCAAGAACATACAACCGACGTATGTCATCTAATGATCCTGGCTGTTGCGAGGACGTTAAACCCCAAACAAACAAACAAACAAACAAACTAAAGCCGTGTTTCGCACTGTCTATTTGCCTCTGTGTATATATTCTGTCATGTTCTTGTCCTGATAGGATGTTTTATACTGGGTCAGTTTCTGGGCACTGAAACATCCAAAACTCATCTGCTTCGCGCAAATTATAAACATATCATTATATCTATATCTAATCTTTTATAAAACCTTTCAATTATATTGCGTACCACTAGGTGTGTAATTAGTAATAATATTTATATATATTAAAGCAGTAATTAATTATTATTTACATTTCGTAACACTCAGCTGAGAGTAGACCATTTTCCGCAATGTTTTCCAAATTAAAATTTAGTGGTTTAGACTAATGTCGTGTAGATATTCGAAAATCTTTGACAAATTAACTTTATGGAAAAATGTTTTCATTCCATGAGCATGTCATTTAACATATCGTGTACTTTCTTCATACACTGCCATCCATAAATAACTCTACAAATACTTTTGTTTGTTTGTTAAAATACTTTTTTGTTGTTTAACGGTCAATCTAGAATGCGAGTCATCTAGAATCGCACAACACTGTAAAAAGAGACAAACAAAAAAAACCCCACCAAACTGAAACTAAATAGAAAAAAAATATGTAAAGGTTATAAAAACATTATCAATGTTTTAAATTAGTGCATTCAATCCTTAAGTGTTTGATTGTAAATGGTTGATCACATGCATGACAACGGGGCTGATGTTCCCACCGTAAAATGTAACCATGTGTGATGTAATTATGACTTGCGCAACCCATTCTAGGTTGATTTGTAAATAACTTTATGTTCATTTACGATTTATTTTGCCAATTTGTTTTAAAAGGATTTGATATGGAAGGTTTATAAGAATCAGGCAGTTTGAATTCTTTCGGCTGCAGGTAAGAGGCTGCAGCCCTACGAACCTTCTCATTTCTATTTATTCCGACATGACCTGGTTTCCAAATCAAGACAAATGGAAAAAAATCATGTTAATACGAAAGGCGATGTTTTGTATGAGAATGTTGTTAAAATAGCAGCGATTTTTTTTTATTTGTATGATGTCGGTTGACTAAAGAAACACCTCCTGAAATAGAAGACAGAAAGAAAGAGGAGACAGGAAAGATAAGAAAGAACAAAATATCTCAAGTGTTGCAATGGGTGCATCAGATCTATACAAAAACATAATTGTAGATTCTGTAGAATTTTACGCCAGTACCTTAATGCAGAAAATCAAATTGAATAATGCCTAGATAATTAAAATATCAGTATTTCATTCTATTTAGCGGTCATCTATAATCATTGGCATTAGTACAAAGAAAATTCACAATATGTAGATGGTTCACAAAACAGCAAAACATAATGTCTGTATTTTGTGTTGCCGCTTCGTGTACGTAAATAAATAACCGCTTGAATTCGTCTAATCATAAATCTGACGATTTGTAGACATCTTCGGATGGGAATTTAGGCATATTTAGCGTTGAGTGTGTGGTGCAAAGATGACTATTCTCACATTTTGAAATGGTTTGTTTATCAATAAAATACCGTTAAGATCGTCATATGTTAGTTTCCAATATAATGATATTTTTGGTTTTATATTATCATATACGGCAAGAGTTATTTATCCCTAATGTAGAAAAACAGTGGAAAAAAATAAGTGAATCACCAATTTTTAGATGTATAGTGAGTTATGAATGGCAATGTAGTTGCTTATTTCTCATAAATGTCAACGTATCGGTATTGATGTGGGGTCCTCCTGCAGAATAAGGAATTTCTGTTGTGTTTTGCTGACCAATGGACACTAAAGAAACCTCAATTTAGCTGCTTCCCTAATTGCAACGCATGGGCTCTGTATTTTGTTTTTACTTCTTTGCTCTTTCGTTTCGTGGTGTCGCCGTCGTCACCCGTCTCCATATGACGTTTGCTATTGGGAGAACTTTAAATAAAACTATTTGATGCGAGGAAGTTTATTTCTTAAAAGGTTGTACTTCTAAATCTTGAATGTTCCAGATACCAAAAGCTACGGGGATTACAACCAGAGAGTTCATGAGTTTTCAAAAGCCGTAATGAATGTCCATAGGACATTTCATACCAATCCGGATTACACTGTCAACTCTGAGCGAATACGTGAAGGTTGGTGGATATGTTTACATTTAAATCAGTCTGCATTTTTGATAGTGTTTTATATACCTCGTGTGTTTTTTTTATCAAAATAACTGATTGAAGTACAATTTGTATACAAAACGTAGTCTGGTTGCTCAGAATAGTGATCTGCCATAAATAACAAAATAATTAAATCAATAATACAATAAATGATCAGGCTATATTTTAAGATTGTTATGGAAATTTACAGTTAAACATTTCGTTGATAGAATCAGGTGACAGTCGATTGTTTACAATAGTAACTCTCATGATTCGGTGTTTTGTTTTCTTCTGAATATACAGCTGAAAGTCTTGTAACTACCACAAGGCTAGATATTGCTTCTATTCTGTCTCGGACGTTGAACGATACATCGTTAAAACTGCTGGTGAATAAAGTGGGGAAATGTCTGATGATTATACAGTCATTCTACAGCAACACGAACTGGATTGAGATGATGGTGAATGGTGGAGAGTCTTTCTTAAGTTTCGGTGAGCTAATTTTTTATTGGAACATTGAAAATGTTTCTCCCCTCAACAGCACTCAAAAGTACATCACGTTTTTGTTATATGTCATTTAAAACAAATAATGACCCATTGTGAATATGTATAACTTGCCTAAAATTGTCAAAATACATATTACTTTAGGAATTCCACGATAAAGGTAAAGGATGGCATGTATCGTATGGTTTAAGATACACGCATTCATTATGCGTTATTAATTGACATTTAAACGTGTGTTTATTTTTAGTTTAAGTTTTCAATATTTGCATTTGATAAAAGTAAAATAATTTGGATTCAAGTAATCGAAGGTACGCTTAAACCATTAACGACTTAAAAATCCGATAGAATCGTAAGAGAGATAAACATGATTTATTTAATATAGCTTAATCTTAAACATACTTGAACACATCTTCCCCCTAGAAATCGAATTTATCTCAATAACATTGTTTCATAATTTAGCGCCAACAAACATAACAAACATAAAAAATAGCACAATTCATTTAAGGGACAACAATGGGTTGAGTGGCCTTCCTTACATTCACCGTAAGTCTCTCCACACCAATAGGCGCATAATTAAGGCCTCCACGATTCTATCTAACCCAATCGATCTTGCGCTGCCATGTTTGCGGTGTTCCAGCTACTCCATCCTATATGGTTGCGTTCGTTATCAACCGTTCCTCGCAATATGGTATTTTGCCTCTCTCTTACTATATTTCATTCTCGTTAGTGGTGTTCATACAAAAGCTGTTGTACAGTCATTTACTCCTTCTCACCAATCCAGTTCCATCCTCTTCTCCTAATCTCACAGCTGATGTCATTTATGTTGGCTAGCTCTTTAGTTTTAGTATGTGGTGTTCGTTACTGCCATATTACTCTCAATATCCTTCTAAGAGACTGGTGTTGGAATTTCTAAGTTTCCAGGTATCGCTGCCATACAGTGATACAGGTCTAACAAGCGACTTGAACATATGTATCTTTGTCTTTCTACCAATAGTCGATTTTGGTTTCCTCAACTCTTTAGTCGCCTTCTCCGATAACAACCCAATGGGACACAGTTGGTTTATTCTTTCCTGCTCGGGTCTTGTGCCGTAGTTACGTACGCTACGTGGTACATGTTAAGTGTTTACGTTTATGTGCTTTCTTATAAATTATGTTTTGTGTTAGAGTTAAGGGTTTATTTTATCTTGCATATTTTAAATGTGATGAGCGTACTCTTTCGTATATTTTTTTAAATAGCATTACCTTATGAACCTCAGGGGGAAAATATTAATAACCATTCCTAGTGTTTATATCTCTGTCATCCCCTCGGATATGACAGACTGCACGAAAAAAGAAACAAAGCTTTGACGTTACGCGAACAATACGATATAACGTCATAATAAGCACTTGACGGGAGAGGTCATCAAAATAACAAACAGATTACGATGTTGAAAACTGTTGTTTTTAATAAAAATACTGAGAGAATAGGAGAAAAATAGTCATCCCTCAACTACCATGAGGGTGTGACAGAAACATCCTACCCTCTGGGTGATTATTTGATTTTCAAACCATTGGCAGAGACATTGTTTTTTTTTGTCACACCCTCAGGTAAGTTTGGTATGGTTTGGTCTAGCATTGTTTAACGTCATATCAACAGCTATGGTCATTAAAGGACGGTCTCCCCTGTGTGCAAGATGCATGTATATAGTGTATGCAAGTGTATTTTGGGAGACCGCGATATTTTCGTGTATGTCTCCATGTGATAGCGCGGAACTTATGCCGACTTTATAGTGATACCTCACTGAAACATAATGCCGAAGACAACAGGCAGGACACCCCAGCCGGCCACATTATACTGACAACGGGCGATACAATGGTATTATCTACGGGAGTAGATAATACCATTTTTATAGACTCTGGTATGCCAAAAGTAAGGCATTGTCAATTTAGACATTAGGAAGAGGAAAGTTGTTAAGAAAAAAAAGAAAAGGTCATATCCCAAATTAAGTCGCATCTTACGAACATGCAATGGGGGCAGCAAGTACAATCCTTACATGCAGGACCTCAAGGTAGTGAATATGTTCACGTACAAAAATCGATAGAAACTTTTATTCCTCAATAATTGTTGTAAAATCACTTACTGGTTTTTATATTTCATTTTTTTTCAAGCAAGAGGGACATCCGAAACACATTCTTTACGCATACAATTTTCAATATTTCTAGAGAATCTGTCCTTTTTTAAATTTTGACATAAATATAATGTAGGTTATTTTTTCTGTAATTAATGAGCTTTTTCATTTCTCCTTCATCCAATAATGCTGACAGTGTTTATTTTATGTGAAACAATATACTATTTTGTCATGAGAAACATACTGTTTCTTTTTTTTTTTAATTATAAAAAACAAGATTCATAACTTCATCAATTTTGAGTATATCCGTGGAAAGTTTCGTAAGATATGGATTTCATTTCGGTAATGCAAATTTATCGACAGTGGGACGGGAATTCTTAAGTTAAACTGGTTCGAGTTTACCTTGTGATAGAGATAATATGTCATCGACCCACCAGTATAAATGTACTGGTACGTCGAATGAAGTGCTTGCATTTAATTTAATTATTATTGTATATTGTGTGTTGTGGCATTTCTAATCGTTTTCTTTTCATCGAACATCAAATCTATACTCTGATGTTTTTTGTCGGACATGTGTCATACGGTTTAAATATTGCCATACGTTTGAATTAATGCCATACGTTTGAACTAATGCCATACGTTTGATTTAATGCCATACGTTTGAATTAATGCCATATGATTGAATTAATGCCATGCGTTTGAATTAATGCCAAACGCTTGAATTAATGCCATACGTTTGAATAAATGCCATACGTTTGAATTAAGTAACTGTTAAACGGTGAACGGAACATTGTTAGGATTTAATGGTGTTGGGACTAGGCAATATAATCAAGTTAAAAAGGCATTCATCTCACCAATATTTTACACATTGGGGTTAAAAATAAAGGGGAAAGGCCTTAATTGGACGATCTATTAAAGTACAGGGGTGTATTTGACATATGGTAGTATGTTTCATAAGATGACATTATTAAAGGAATGAATGTTTTATCAAATGTTGTTATGGTCCTATAGCACACATTGCTATTGATGAAAAACTTGATAAAGGCCAGTAAGCAAATGAAAATATTAACATGAATATATCTTTCTCTTCTTTCCTTGACAAGGAACCCTCACCTCCACCGGTATGGTGGTTGCCGCATCAGGAACAGACACATGCCGCAACTGTGACGACAGCATCGCTCAGTAAGTTTTGTGTGAACGATTTTACGTCTCTTGCGTTTTTATTTCAAAGACCTCGCCATACTTTTATAAACAGAAAATACGTGTCGCAAAATATACATCGGCTTTCATTATTCCATGATCGACCATACAGCTTTGCTTAAGTCTCTTGTGACGTGTGCCTCCCGTTTTCCTTTTCAAGATTGCAGTAAATTCTGTCATAGGCGTAAACACTATTTGCTGTCTTTCATCCAAGTGACAAGCAACTCCTGTGATAACGGTGCTGATTTTCAATTAGAAGCCCTCAACTCTCCAGCGTTTGAAAAGCCTTTTTACTCGGATTTAAACTTTAAAAGAATAACAGAATAACAAACATCAATCGCCACCTGTATCGATTTCTACCTGACGGTATATCAGTTAAAGTCCATATCACAAATGTAATACGAGAAAGAAGAGCTGGTGCTGAAAAACAGTTTGTAAGATTTGCATAAAAAGTTATATTTTTTGTGAAAATCTGAACCAAATCAAAATTCCTGGAATGAGAGACCGACAAATATGTTTTAACAGTACCACGCCAAAACCGGTGTATCTATCATACGCACAAGAAACATATATCCTTCCTGAGTATCCGGATTAGTTTTGGTTTATAATGCTCTTCCATGTTTTTGATGTCCCTTTTCTGCCTTCTGTATCTCACAATATGTCGTAAAAAGCGATTCATGTCGGCCCCCTGTATACCCGGGGGCTTTCTTCAGTGTCTTCAGACGAGGGTAATTTCAGCATTTATAATTATCGCAACAACTAGTTTTCCCGTTGTCACTATAATGTAACCGGATGGAAGTCTTTGCGAGGTGCCTTTGGCATGGTGTTTAGGTAAGGTATCACTTTAAAATCGGTATCAATATAACTATATAAAACACTATGTAGAAAATAAATCTAAACTATATATCACGATTTAGAATCGAAACAATTGACATTTATGACGCGGTAGAAAAACACTAAAACATGAGATAATTTAACGTCAAATCAGACTTTCTTTTTCATTATCTTTGAAGTCGCTGTAGCCAAAACCTGTTGGTCCATGATCGTTTGACAAGTGGATACCTGTCTGGTCAGCAGTTCTATCCGAAACCATCAGGTGAGTTCGGGTATTGTGCATTTATGTATTACCGATAAACGCAACAACAAAAATCTGTCATGTGTTATTAATATATATCATGTAGAAATATTATTCTAATCAAGCTTAACGATCACTCAACACAGGAGAGGTCATTAGGGCCAATAAATGATCGCGAATGACAAACGTAAAATGAAAGTGATACAAAACAAACGTAAAGATAAAAGACAAACCTCGATTTGAATACCTAAAGAACTGTGGGCGTTAAGAGTCATTTTCATAATTAAATGCGTGAATATCGTTTGTTGTGCGCTATTTGGTTGAAACTTGGCCATTTGAAGGAAATTAGCTAAAAAACTTTTATCTTTAAAAGCCTCCACATGCAACAAACAAATGAATATTTGACATGTTTAAAAAATTTCATACCTGTGTTCATTCGTAGAAAGGAATTTTTGTTTATCACATACGAAGGCTTTTATTTCTGCATGCTAACTGTCCAAAAAAAAACGTATTTTGACTATTTCTGCATAACACGCAATTTCGTTGCTATGGCAGGGAATCTACGTATGCGCATTGTAAAGAATCTTCACCAAGAAAGATAGTCCTTATTAACCAATATGATGTTTATAAAAGAAATTAATAATTTAATTCAAATTTTCAGCGGTCTTTCATCAAAACAAAATGATCGCAAATTTATAACTGCATCATCACAACTATATAATGTCAATAAAAATTATCATAATTTCATGATGACTGGGCATGTACGAAATGCGTAATTACTGTCCAAAAACACCATAGCATGGCTATTTCTGCTTAGCAAGGTAATTCCGTTGCTATGATATGGAATTTACTCATGTTCATAGGAAAAATATGCATCAAGATAGATAGCCTAAATTAACTATTACGATGTTTAAAACAGAAATTGGTAAATAAGTTCAAGTTGAAATTTTTACTTTTTATGAGGCCTTTGCTATAGTGTGATGTCTGTTGAGAAATGTAGAGACAGCTTTTTTTTCGAAAAGAAATTTAAAACATTGAATCTTATTAAAGAAATGTTCTTGAGTTGAATGATTTGTTTGTTTGTTTGTTTGATTTTGTTTAACGTCCTATTAACAGCTAAGGTCATTTAAGGACGGCCTCCCCTGTGTGCAAGATGCATGCGTGTAGTGTATGTGTGTGTATTTTGGGAGGCTGCGATATGTTCGTGTTTGTCTCCTTGTGATAGCGCGGAACTGATGCCGACTTTATAGTGCTACCTCACTGA
>NW_018407089.1:819154-854697 GCF_002113885.1 Mizuhopecten yessoensis
TTAAAGACTTTGGTATGTCTCGGCCAGGGGACAGAACCCAAAGCCTTCCTCACAGGGGCGAACGCTCAACAAATGGCCAAAAGTGAGGCATTGTCAAGGGAGACATTAGGAAGAAGAAAGTTATTTAGAAAGGAGAGAAGAGATAAGGTCCCAAATTTAGTCGCCTCTTACGATCATGCAATTGGGGGCAGCAGGTACAATTCTTAGGCCCTACCTGCAGGGGGTGAGAGTTGAATGAAGTTTAACTGGAAATTGTTCCTGACACACTTTGAATTGACGCTTGTCTTGCCGTTTCAGTAAATAACTGATTCACTGATTTCGGGTTTAATAGTAATTTCTTGTCAAAAACTTTAATATGACAATCAAGAAGGCACTGGCTTTAGATTTATATTGCACTATAGAGCTATTATCGCCTTTGTTTTTATATTAAACGTGCAGCTCATCCAGGCGCTACGGAGGGCAAATTTTACCAACTAGCTTTAGATTTATATTGCACTATAGAACTATTACCGCCTTTTTTTATATATTAAACGTGCAGCCCATCCATGCGCTACGGAGGGCAAATTTTACCAAATGGCTTTAGATTTATATTGCACTATAGAGCTATTATCGCCTTTGTTTTTTTATATTAAACGTGCAGCTCACCCAGGCGCTACGGAGGGCAAATGCAGTCACGGGGGAGTGAACGACCACGGAAGGAACACTGCGGCAACTGGTGGGATCAACAAGGAAACTCCTGATTGGAATTGGTCCCCACATGCACATCTGCATAACATATCCGGTCAGACAGCGGTCAGAGCGACGGAAGCATTCTTCATGGACGCAAGTATGCGATGTTTGCTAATTCTTTTTCTAAAGCAAAGACATCTGTCTCTCTCCTTCTGCTTATTTAATATAATTATTCTATTTGTTTCATTTCTTTTGTTGTTTTCTTGAGATAAAAACAAACTAATCAGATATGATTTATGATTATGTGCGCGAAACCGCGCATGTCGTTAGCTGTTCCTCAGTTGCTGTTCCGGCTGATGATATGCCCTCGGTAATCACAAATGGGATATTTTGCATTGGAGGGAAAACATCAGTCCTAATTGCATTTTGATATAATAAACGAAAACATAAACAATAACCTGTGTCGCCGACAAAGATATCGTGGTTTACTATCGCGCGCCATTCATTTTGTTATGAATGTATTGCTTAAATAATCATATTCTTGAATGTTCGCTGATATCTGGTTTTACAGGTCAAATGCGATGTCATTTATACATTTTTGTTTGTTTTTAAAGCATCAGGTTTACTAAGAGGTATTGACCATGCAAAGGTGAAGGAAATATTTAAATTGAAGAAGAAAGCAACACACGTCTCAATGGGATTTGTTATCGATGTCACCGGATCAATGGCTAACGATATCAGGTCGGTGAAAGATTCGATGATTGGCAAGGTGTCCGCAGCTATCGGGACTGACAACGAACCAACCAAATATGTTTTGTCAACTTTCAACGACCCTGGTAGGTTCATTTTTAACCAGCAATCGCCATGTGGTGGGATCTTCAAATCGCCGTTTGTCCGTGGTATATCCGACGTTAAATCAATCTTGTTGGCGCTATTGCTAAAAATAAATAGTCAACAGAGCCAACGGAAACACTACTTGTAGGTTTCCCATGTTCCATAATTGTGCGTTTTATATTTTGAGAGAGAAAGGAAAACTGGGGTGGCCGATAGGCTGCCATTTTTAATCAGAAGATCACCGTTTGTAGAGTAAGAAATTAAAGTTACTCAAAGTATCCAAGTAAAAAGACATATGACCAAATATGTTCTACACTAACAATGTACGTATTAAATGTGTCGCAAGGTTTCAAGAACGACTGGTCCCTTTGTCAAGCAATGGCAAGCTATGATGGCATTTGCGTCACGTTTAGATAGTTTGACAGTCGACCTTTAAACATTGCGACACGTTTAATTCGTACATTGTTTGTTTAGAAAGTAAAACTTTGATATCACATATTGCCAAACTGATGAATCTTATTGAAGAAAAACATTTATAAGAATGGTTTTGGGTTTACTTTTTTTAATGTCCTATCGACAGCTAGGGTCATTTAAGGACGTCCCTAAATGTGTGTTGTGTATGTGTACTTCCGTGTGCAGGAGCAAGGGTATGTTGGTGTATTTGCCTCCTTGTGTAGCGCAGATCTGATGCCGAAGATATAGTGCTGCCTCACTGAAATACCATGTCTATAGTACCAAGTACAGCATTCCACCCAGTCACATTATGCTAACAACGGGTGAACCAGTTGTTGCCTTTCCCCAACATTTTGAACGTTTAGCAGGGAATAACAATTACCATGTTTAAGGACTTTTGGTATGTCCCGGCCTGGGCATAGAACCTATTGCCTTTCCCACGTTCAACATTTAAGTCAAAAGTGAGGTATTGTTAAGGAAGGCGCTAGAAAACGGAAAGAAAATTGGAAGAGGAGAGAAACTTAAAGATCCAAAATATTGCAATGGGAGCAGCAAATTAAAATTAGGTCGCCTTTGTGCCCCCAAGTGGAGGGCACAAAAGCATATCCCCAATTTACAGGAATATGCCATATTAGTCACCTCTAATGATATTCTTTTCTTGATCCCCAACCTGTTGGGGTGAGATAGGAAAAGATGAAACTAACATAGAACTGATGATTATCGTACAATGTAGGGTCAATACGACGATGGTGTTATTTCCTCACATAACTTTATACCATTTTATTTTGCTGTATATATTGAGGATACAAATATTTTGTCATATTATGCGTTTGTTAAAGGGCTGGTTCAGACTGTAGAAAACCCATATTGTGGTGATAGAATTTGCTTTTTTTTCTGTTTGGTTTTTGTTGTGGTTAAACGTCCTTGTAACAACGAAGGTGTTACGAAAACGAGTGCCTAATGAGCCATCACCGCAATAAAAGAGTAGGTTGTAGAGAAAAGAAATACTTTGTTGGAAA
The DNA here is from genome assembly GCF_002113885.1 of Mizuhopecten yessoensis. Classification (NCBI taxonomy): domain Eukaryota; kingdom Metazoa; phylum Mollusca; class Bivalvia; order Pectinida; family Pectinidae; genus Mizuhopecten; species Mizuhopecten yessoensis. The sequence continues at coordinate 822,130 of NW_018407089.1, forward strand.
TGATCCGCTACAATGGTGAATTTGTAAACAGTTGTTTTAATTGTTATTACTCCAGGGTCAGGGTTGATCATTATTATACAATTAACAAACCTTTATGGATTAGCTTCAATATAACAATCATACTTGCTTTGAACACTATAATACATATTTGAATGAATCATTTAACAAACTAGTTTTGCATTCCTGTTAGATATAGACTTTGAATTTGATTGATAGTTTCAATCCGTTTAAATCATATTGTTAACTACCATAGAATTTTGTTGAACCGAAAACAGAAACAAGTAGGAATTTTCAAGTATTACTTGGTAAGTCATATTGGGCCTGACAACAGTAGTAACAGACACTTAAAAAACAGAATTCACCAAAAGGAAACTGAAAGGTCAAAGGTTTAAATAAAAAAATGGTTGTTGTGTTTGGATTTAACGTCCTCGCCACAGCCAGTGTCATATGATGACGGGTGTCTTTGGTGACACCGCCTGAAACAAAACAAAAAGTATTTAGAAAAGAAAGGAGATGGAAGGTAGGAAATGAAAAAGATCGTAAGTGTTGCAATTAGGGCAGCTTATCAATTTTGATCTCTTTTATGTTACCTCCGTAGAAGACACAGGAGTTGTGTGGTAGGACGCCGGGTTCGTGACCGAAGGGTCACGGTACGGCAATGTGTTGCATCTTTGAAGAAGATACTTAACTCCGCTTGTTCATGTATACTCAGCTGTAAATTAATACGTGGTTGGACAGTGCTAGAAGTGTAGATATCTACGACGACATAGCAGCACCGGCTGTATGGTCCTCAGGGAGTTGAGAAGGATATTGGCTGGTTGCAAAGGCCATATAACAACGGAAAAATAATTTGTGAACCGCTTTGAGACGACCTACGAACTAGATTGTGATTAAGCGGTATAGAAGAACCTCGAATTATTATTATTATAATTAAAGGAAAAACCCTGAATCTGCGGGGGCCGACATAAGTCGTCATTTACGATACACATGCAGTGGGATGTATACAATGGCCATCGCAAATAAAACCAATATCAAGGTTACACTGCCTTCAGTTACAATGGCACATGTATCTTTCAGGAAGCCTGACCACAGTTGCCGCAACAGCGGATGGAAAAGAGATGATACGATGGATAGAGAATTTGACTGTGGATGGAGGAGATGACTGTCCAGAATATGCAATCTCCGGACTACTGGCTGGTATGTTTAAACACATCAAAACGCTTATTCTGATATTTCATGATTTCAGATTACTTAGTTTCTACGTCATTAAATCACATTTTTGCAGGTATTAATTGCATTATGATTGTTCCTCAACTTTCAATGCAACAATTTGTTTTAATACGATGCATATCTATAACAGATTATTATCAAGTGGTTACTTATATCAACGTCTGGTGCACAATGTTCGGTTAAAAATTATTATACCCCACGCAACGAAGAATTGCATTACCCTGTCTGTCTGTCGTCCGAAGTAAAGTGTCTGGAAAACTCCATCTTCATTAATTTCCAGATTAACAAATAACATATCAGCTTTGTAGTCTCATTTAATGATATATTGAATGATGCAATCGTTATACTGAAATGTATATTCACCTAGGTATATCCCTGTGATTATATTTTAATTCATATAAGATATTGCTTTTATATAAAAGACTATTTTCTACAACATTTTCTCTGTCATATTTTTTCCAGCTATTGATGCGTGTGTTCCAAATTCAGTTATCTACCTTGCCAGCGATGCAGATGCTAAAGATGAAAATATGACTAACATCGCAATACAAAGGGCGAATGCAAAACATATCAAACTGGAGTTTATTTTGACCGGAAGTTGTGGTTTAAGTCGACGTCGCAGAGGTAAAATTAAACAAAAACGAAAATAGAATACCAAAATGTCAACAAAACCATAATTCGAATTCAGATCTATTAAACACGGGGAAAATATGATAAAATGGAAGATTTACATGGATACCCCTGAAAAGGTAAAGGGAAATACGATTAGTTGTTCCGGAAGGGTGAGCGTCATTTCCTTTAACGATGACACCCAACATGTAAATCTAAGTCGACTCCAAATAATATTGCATCTTGACATCGAAGCGCGGATAGTAGCAACAAAACTACAAGGTACTCGCGCATGACTAAAATATCACAATACATAATCAATCGAAAGAGAAGACCAACACTGAACCCCCTCATTTTTCTCATCTTCGGTAGATGAGAATTGAACATCAACTAAATTGCAGCACGTGGTTAATCTTCCTTTTTCATATATCATTAATGTTGCTCTTTTCCATGTTTATCCCATTGTCAGAATGACACCGTGAGGTACTTTTTGGCAGATTATGACGATCTTTGTCAGTGAGATGGCCTTTCAGTGACACATTTGCAACAGATAGTCTTGATTTTACCTGATCTATGACGACGATTTTTCTTAATCCGAGTCCTGTCTATCATCAAATTCTTCTTATTTGTAACATTCCACCCTTGCTACCCCATCCTAAAATATGACATATACGATCAAGAGTTAATTCGTTTCTTTGATTTCCTTCTGTATTGTCGTAGTAATTATCGTCTGTATTGCTGAATTGACCTCGGTCTTTGGACATGTAACTAGATATGTACTAAATAAAAAACTCAATCCCAATTATTCGACAATTTGTTTTTTTGAATTTTAATATTCGTTTCAGAAATACAACTACGACAAAAGAGAGGTCTCTCAGCCTTTAAAAATCTTGCTGCAGGCACCGGAGGGAGTGTGTATCACATCGACCATAGTGAAGTTACCGCAGACACTGGTGATTTGCACTCTTTGATGACAAAAAGGAAAACCGGCGTTAAAAAAAAACGGAAAAAAAGTTGTTAATTAATACTTGTTTTCCAAACAAACTTAAAATGTATATATTTGTTTATATTATTGTGGAGACGGGCTTAGACAACCACGTCTCTAGCTAGAAGTTTGTTTTAGCATTACGGTTATTGTCTTTCAGTGATGTTCATGTTTCTTCCGTTAGTATATAAGAAAGTCATCCATATATAGGTAATTGTCTACTATAAAGACAGGGTTTGACAATTCTATTTATTTCGGACCGAAAAGTATAACAGAATGAATATTTTCCTTTGGTACGACCGGACAAATGAATACGTATTTATAGGTCTTATTCAAGGTCATTGATTCACAATATATTTTTGTTTTGTATTTAAAGCATCGGGTTCGCTTAGAGATATTGATCAAGCAACTGAGAAGAACATATTCAAATTGAAGAAAATTGCAAGGCGACAAGTATCTTTCGGATATGTCATCGACGTTTCAGCATATATGGCTGATGATATCAGGAGAATAAAGGATGCATTAATCACCAAAGTGTCTACAGTTATAGGGACTGTCAACGAACCAACCAACTATGTATTGTCGACTTTCAGCGATCCTGGTGGGTTTTCGTTTTATTATAAGATTATACGAAATCAACATAGTACATAGTATCAGTCTCGAGTTCAAACATTCGTCACCAACGTTTTTCACTGATTCGCAAATACACTAGACCACGTTTTGTTATTTTTTTTTGTTAAAAAATCTTATATATATTTTTTTTTTTTATCTTTTCTTGCGTTTTTGAAATTTTGTTGTTTCAATGCCTATAACATACCGCGGTAATAATGCTGTAGTCATTTGTTATGGAACCAATTTAAATCGGAGCCATAAACTGTAAGGTGTTAAACTGTAAAACGATTGTGTTTAAGGCGATCACAACAAAACTGAATTCGAAGCCAAGAGGGCCAATATTACTCATATTAAGATCCATTCGTATGTGTATAATTATGTTTATAGTACAATTGTTATCGCATCCTCCCAAAACACACACGCATACACTACACGCATTCATCTTGCACACAGGGAAGGCCGTCCTTAAATGACCATAGCTGTTGGAAGGACGTTAAACAAAACAAAACCAAACTAAACTTATAGTGTTATGATCTAGATTATTGTGATGTATGTCAAGCGACTAAATTACGAGGAATAGAACAACAGACGAGGAGTAATCGTGATAGCAAATTAGTTTTGGTTTCTTCATGCCATGGAAGCATTTATATGGTTACATAATAGGAATATAAAATAGTTATAATGCAAGGACTATGAAACGCTCTGTTTTATTCGTCGTCTATAAATCACGACTCGGGGCCTGATTGGATTAAAGAATTAGGTTCGTAAAACCTGTCTACCATTATAGCCCATGCTAACTTAGGAGCCTAAGTTGTAGTCAACGTTTAACTTTTAAAGGTTTATTTAAGAAAATGAACCAGAGTGCTGAATTTTATAACATATCAAAGGTTCATTTTGAAGCAATCTATCCATATTATTTCATTGTCAAGTAACAGGACACTTCAAAGAATAAAGTTGACCTCATGACAGGTAGTTTGAGCTTGAGATGAATTTTACCACAACATCTTTCAGCAAACCTCACCAAAGTTGTCACTACAACAGATGGAAATGAGATGGTACGGATGGTATCTCAACTGACTCCGGAAGGGGGAGGAGACTGTCCAGACTATGTCATGTCCGGAATACAGGCTGGTCTGTTAACACTGAAATTATTAATGCTTAATTTGTGTATTGTCTATCAACAGAAATGGATAACTATTAAACATTTCTATAAATTGTAGCAACATTTAAGATCAGCAAGGCAATGTCTTGTAAGGCAATGCGGATTCCCCAAACGGTAACGATTTCTTCATATAAGTTAAATTGTGCCTTCCAGTTCCAATAATAATAATGAATTCATCTCCTTATGAAAAAAAATGTTCATCAAAAATAGTCACTGAATCTGCCTTATATGTAGCTGACCTATATGTTACGTACAACATGTAGTTAATTGAGGGATTGGTCAAGCGGAACACCACCCACTCACTGATCAATATTGCAGGTACAGGTAACAGCGGCGTATAAATGGTGCAAACATATAGACTTAAGAACTATTGCAAACCCAAAAAACGTTCACACCGCGGTTAGTTTGAAGAGCCACAGCGCGAATATTTCAGCATTTATATCATGTTAAAATCAATTTGCATCTTGGAAAATCAGCTAGTTTGCGTTTGTTTTTGTCATGATTTTTTATTACATTTTTAGATATAATTTATGATTGAAAGTGACAAAATAATCAATAATCATATTTGTTTATCTCAGTTTTTCAACGTAACGTTGCCCCCTGCAGTCTGCAGAAAATGTAGGCCTGCTTACTCCCAAACATGTTATTGTAAGAGGTTACAAAATGCATAATCAGATGTTTTCTTGAGTATCCGCTGGAGAGAATAATATGGTTAGCTGCCCCCATCGGAACGCTGTGGATACGTTCTTTCTTTTGACGTTTCTCTCTTTTGTTTGTGATCATTCTTAAAGCATGCAAGGACGATAAACTCCAAATAATTTTATCAATTGTAAGAGGACGAGTACTTACTGAGCCACCCCCAACATACGTATAGGGAAATGAGAAAGGAAACAATAGATTCTACGACAATGTTGCAATTTGGGTAGCATATCTTTTTTGGTTATCTCGGTGAAACAGACAAAAAACTCCCAAATATGCAGGGTAACACATGTTGGTTGCCTCTTACGAAACGCAGATGTTAAGCAGATCTATATACCCAAACACGGGTAGAGGTATGTTGTTTTGATTTGAATTTATTATATTTCTGCTTGATTTTTTTCCAGCTATTAAGGCATGTTATCCATACTCAATTATCTACGTTGCCACGGATGGCGATGCCAAAGATGAAAATATGACCGATATTGTAATACGCGAGGCGATTGCAAAACACATCCGAGTGGAATTAGTTCTGACAGCAACCTGTAGTAGTTCAGGTCAACGTCGCAGAGGTAAATATAATGATCTATTATATCACATTTCAATATTACTCGTAAAAGACTACCACTATACGTTAGTATAATTATGTTTAATATAAATTATTTGACATTAATGCAGATTAAAACTGACATATCCCTCATTAGCTGCAAGTTACATATTTTTGTTACCTATTCATACTCATTGTTTTCCTGTTGTCAGAACAATGTGACCGGGTGGGGGGATTTTGTGCCAGTTTTTGACCAACTGTATTAGCGAGACGGCATTTGAATATGTCATCGTCTAGATTTTTGAGTTGAGTTGAGCTATTGCGGCGATTATGTTTTGCAAGTCTCCTAAAACGTGAACACTAACTCCCTAACCCTTAACCAAAGATGATTTTTAAGAGTCAAAGTTCCTCATTTCCTAGTAAATAGATATATTGATTGCTGAATTGACTTTAAACTGATAGTCGTCTATTGACTTATATCTAGGTTGGTACAGAATATGGTTTTGATATATAAGATGTCATATTTATTTATCTTTCCCCCCCTTTAATATCAGAAATGCAGATGCGACATAAAAGAGGTCTCTCAGCCTTCGAAAGTCTTGCTGCAGGCACCGGAGGGAGTGTGTATCACATAGACCATAGTGAGGTTACCGCAGTTCTCGATCACGTCCTGGAAGTAAGTTTTTTCGAGGATATGTTCGAATAATAAACAACGTTCTTTTGATATTTGTTGGCTTGAAGTTTTACGTGCTCGCAACAGCTAAGGTCAAGGGAAACATCGCCTTAATGACTGAGCTGTACGCAAGAAAGTTAAAGACGGATATCAAGTATTCAGAGTTTGGCAGCATATTTTGTTTTCTTCAGTGTGCCGTAATGTGCTCTTTCCGTGTTGAATACAACCTCTTGCTAAACGTAATACCAATCGTTATTTTCAGAAAGATTTTCCATCCTCTGAAGCAATCATCGACTACTTTGTCCAGACAACGTCAGATAACGACACGATGGATGTCACAGTAGACAGTGAGGCAGCCGTCCTCGTCATCACAATCACAGGACCATACAGCTTATCGCAAGCGGCTCTGTCATTTCCAAATGGTGAACGTACTATCTTGTTTTATAATTATTTAAACGGATTCATTGTTTTAATTTTACAATTTCTAATATTTGGTACATACATCTAGCGATATAACGTTCAGGTTTATGTTTTATTCGGTTTAAAGTCATATTAGCGGTTACGTATAGTGTACCGTACGCGTTCATGTGTGTACGTGTGCTGGGGCGGTATATTGGTTATTTCCCTCCTTGTGACAGCAATTATCTGATGACGATGTTATAGTGCTACCTGACTAAAATACCATGCCGACAGCACCAATCACAGCATTCCGCCCGATCACATAATACTTTGTACCATGTCTGATATTTTTCCTAATGTTATTACGCTGTAATATTTGTTTTTTTTCTTCTTCTTACCTTAGGGACAATGCAAGCATTCCCGACGAAACTAGCTACGCAATACTACTCAAGTCACACAATAACTATGTCAATACAGGTACGAGTAGGATTAAGGCTTGCACACATTCCACAACGTTTGGTTTTTTAACAATATAAACAGTTTGTTCCTGCAATTTTTTTTATATGAAATACGTCCGACATGATGATGTTAATTGAGAAACGTGCTGCTGTCTACAAGTGAGAGTATGTGTGTATTGACTGTTTGATGTTTTATACATCTTTGTTTTCGTTAGAGGCAGATTTCTGCGCGAAACTATTCCATTCTCGTATGTTCATAGAAAATAACAAAAAAAATGTTATGAAACCTTTACTTATTTATGTTATTTGTATTAAGGATAACGCTTGAGAGAATATATATTGTTAAGTACACGCGAAATAAACTTGAGCTCTTGAATTATCAAATTCGACTTTTGTAATTATTTTATAAGAAGTGTGTTAGCAACCAGTTTAATATTTAGACAAAATTCACTCGTATACACCTTGTGCATGTGTTTTTGTATCACATATTCATATTTGAATATTACCACTAATTATTTCCAGAGACCTTCTCCTGGAATTTGGAAATTGACCCGGATTAAGAACAGTTCCTGGAAAGTTAATGTTACCGCCTCCACATACATGGATATCGACAGCCAACTGAAGGAAACAGATGAATATGGAATATCTTATGTGGTGGATCGTAACCCTATTATGGGTATGTTATATTGTATTTGTTTTCTGTAACTTTTCAAAATAATGTTTTCATATGTAACAAGTCTAATGCAGGTCAAATAAAACTAGATGTATCATTAAACAAAAGTAAAGGTTACACAGCAGGGGACCATGCGGCGCTGAGAACAGATGCAGGGAAATATTATGTAACTACAAATGTATCAATATTATATAATATATAAATATTTTGAATACCGCTCCCTGCAATCAAAGTATTGGCCGTATACAGGAATCATCCTGTCCGTCCGTCCGTCCCCCCATCCATGTTCCCTGTAAACGTAACTCTTCCTATTCTGAGTTTTAGATACAGTGAAGTACACAACATGTAGATGTTCATGAAAAAAAGGAATTTGCGATTCGACTTTTTTATGTTATGGCCTTGAAACTTTAAATTTCTGTTACAGAAATCTTGCGACCACACCTCCTCCTAAGCTTCCTTAACTTTTATTTCGTAACTTGGCAAATTGAATCTGCATGATATGTAGATGTGTATAAAGAAAGGAATTTGGAATTTATGTATTAACCTAGAGTTATTATATTTACAACTCTAAATTTCTAAACCAAAAAACCCTGTCAGCGCAACTCCTTTTTATCTATTTGTTTGATTTAGTTTTTGTAACTTGGCATATTAAAACTATATCATAGGTGGATATGCTTGAAGGGATGTTTTTTTTATCTTCTTTGGCTAGTTTTCCTTGAGTAATGACCCTTAAAACTATAATTTCTTTTGTAACTTAGCATAAAAAACTGTATCATATGAAGAAATGTTTTTTTTATCTTCTTTGGCTTGTTATGCGGTAGATATATAAATATAATTGTAACTGTTTAATAAAAATATATATATGGAAATGGTGTTCAAATATCACAGGTAAAAACTACACTCTAGAAGTCCTTGCCTATAACCTGAACGCGACGTCGACGTCCTTCTCTCTGCATCTTTTAGACGAACAGGGCACTGACTTATTTAGCCGGCCCGTGCATATCACATTCGGTTCTTCGAAAATAACTGGATATATATCTATAACGATTCCATCGAAGGTAAGTGAAAAGAAACAACTGAATGGTCAGATAAAACCTACCTCAAGTTATCCATGAATTAATGATTTTATCACTAGAACGCGCCTCTATTTCTGAAATACATGCGTGATTGTGTTTATTTGTGATGATTGCAGGGTATGTTTATGTAGAGCACAGGTGGAGGCATCGCCTAAAACAAATTATTTTTCATGTGTAATCTACTCTCACGCGTGTGAACTAATGCTAAATCTGTCCATTATGATGCGTAATCTAACTGTTTCACATGTAAGAAAATAATGCTGAATCTGTTCATGTGTTGGTTATAATGATACTTTGTAACAATACATCTGATACATATGATGCTGATGATATTGATGATGATGATGATTGGTAATTGATGATGATGGGGATGATTGGTAATTGATGATGATGGGGATGATTGGTAATTGATGATGGTGGTGATGATTGGTAATTGATGATGATGGGGATGATTGGTAATTGATGATGATGGGGATGATTGGTAATTGATGATGATGGGGATGATACTTTGGTGATTGACGATAATGATGATTTTGATGATGATGATGATGATGATGATGATGATGATATTGAGTGTAATCTTGTTTTATCATACTTAAGAAATAATGATGAATCCGACCATGACATAATGCTGAATCAATCTATGAATATTGCTGAATCTGTCCATAAAGTAATGCTGAATCTGTCCATGAAATAATGCTGAATCTGTCCGTGAAATAATGCTTAATCTGTCCATGTGTAATCTACTCTCTCTGTCATGTTTTATTTGATTGATGTTATTTTGTTTGACCTCTTGTTACACACTTTGTGTGTCAGAGCTTAATAAATAATAAAAAAATCTTGAAATCTTGATTCCTAAAACAATTTGTCGAGAAGTGGAAAACACAATGCTTAGGTCTCCAGGTAGCAATAAATCGGCAACCGATCAGATTTAGTCACCTCAATGTCCCCAGTGTATACATGGGATTTATAGAGTGTCCTTCTTATTCATCGCATGAACAGTATGAGACATGCCTAAAGGAATAGATATACATGTCGTAGCAGGAGCATAGAAATGTATGGCTAGACTTTGAATCGAATGTGAAACCCTCCCAACTCTAGACTAATTCTTTAACCAATAGAAATTCCTGGATGCAAACGATCGACCAAGTCAATTTCCGATACACATGTAAATGAAATTTAACAGAAAATGATGATGGCTTTACAGATAATCTATTTCTGTTTCAGAATTTCTACGTGCAGCTAAGCGGTATCGATCAAAATGGCTTCAACTTCAAAAGAATGTCTAGAAAATTGATAAAACCTGTGGGCGTGGACTTATTCGTACAACCAATATTCGGTAAGAATATTACCTTTTTAAACTTTGACCGCTAGAGTTATTATATTCCCTTGTCGACTGTATCATTTTGTGATTTGAGGTACACTTAAACAATATTACAACCCTTTAGCAATGCAATAAAGGAACCCAAACCAGAGTGGCTATTCTTTAGTTGCCAAACACGAGAGTTGCCGAGGCATTTTATAAAGGTATAAATCCGGTGCTGCTATTTCGGCGCTCACAGCTAGCATTAAATCATCCCATCATTGCCTTACCACGTACTCATTTACAACTGAGTAGTCTGGAACAAGTAGAGTAAAGTGACCTGTTCAAAGATACATCACAGTGCCGTGAGGTCACTCGAACCCTTCGGTCACAAGCTGGGCGTCCTACCACTAGACAGACGTGCCTTAATTAAGACCTCAGAGAATACATAATTCGCTAGATTATTTTACTTATATAATCATTTTATTTTCCATCTGTACTCTATAAATATAAATAATATAATATATTAAATACATTTTCTAATAATTGAACACTAATGGTTTTAATTCATTTTGAATTATACATATATATACATGTATATATTGCTAATAGGGAACCTTGACGTTGGGATTGCACAGAACATTACGTATACTCTGAGTAACCTGGGCGCCACCACACAGACCTATACCGTCAGTATCGACGATGACAAAAGCAGACTTCAGAGTCCAACATCTCGACAGCACACATTGCTTGCTGGAAATTCTACAGGTGGACGTTTCCAGATGACGAGTTCCGTTGAATTGGAATATGTGTTAGTATTAGTCAAAAATGGTATTTCTAAATATGTCATTTTAAAAACTAACGAATTATATTTTTATTTCTTTCCTTTTTCACTCTCTGGTATGCTCTATCCCTACAATTAGTGTGTTAATAGCATAAATCAGTTACATATCTGAGAATTTGGTTTATATGACGAACATTGGCAATAATACACATTCATATTTCATAAAGTCAACATTACAGTTGTCAGAAATGATCATTCAAACAGGCGACATTTTCTTTGCAAGAAACAATTACAGAAAAGTTTAAGTTAAATAAGTCGAATAAGAGGCACTCTTACATTCGTCTTTCCATAGCTGCCCAATATATGTCATCAAATATATATCGAGATAAACTGATGTTAAAGATATGTCGAATTGAAAATAAATTAGCAATGTAAAAACAAAGGACGAAAACTCTGATTTATTAACATGATGTCAACGTATTTATATTATTGCACATACGTAAATGTATCATATATTGTAATACAAATACATTTGACTTGTAGAACATACACTGTGAGTGTAAAACTGCCTGGCTCTACAACTGCCCTCCAATCTTCAACATCTACAGCCATGGTATGTTCCGTGTATATTGCAATCATTACCTATAATCCGACTCGTTTTTTGTTCAAGACCCAACAATGCAATAAGGTTACACTGTTCATAAAATGCTAAAAGAAACCTGATGAAAGTACGAATAAAGGAAGGATTTACGCGAATGCGCTTAAGAAAACGAGAGGGAAATATGACGTGACCCAGAGATCATAAAACTGTTTTGAGTCTAAAATTGACTTTGCCAATCACAAATAAAGTAATGAAAGGTGACTTCTTCCTGATTGGCTAAGCAAAAACTGTTAAAGTCTAAGAATTTCTTATGATCCTGGGACCAGATGTTTCGGAATAAACCATCCAAAGTGTTTAAATGCAACACAGAACGCTTTCAAGCAACCTTCTCTATTCTGTTGAATTATTTCTATTTTTATGCCGAACTACCTACGAACAATGCTGCATTACATGTATCACTAGTCTTTGTATCTCAAACATAAGTTCGGCTAACACTTTTGAAAAATCCGTTAAGTGGCCTTTTCGTACAGATGGTCTCTAAATGCAGGTCCAGTAAACATAAAAGTAACATAAATGCGGAAATTTAAAAGTGGTCTTTTTAGATAGTCTCTTAATCAGGTGTTATAGTAAAGGAGGAGATTAATTTAATAATTGTGTTTATTATTATGCCTTTTTGCAGTTTGCTGGAGCCGTCTGTTCATCCTTCGTGGCTAAGAAGTGCAGACAAGCTTACACCGGCACTAACTGCTCGCTGTATGCATGGGCTGCTACAGCCGTGTTTTCATTCGATGTTTCGACATACGTCAACGTCGCAAACGTTTCGATGACCATCGACTCAAAAGATAGAAAACGTTTACATGTGAGGTAAAGTGAGGATATTCATGTTTAATGTTTTTGGATTTTTAAGTGATAATCGTTCTGAAATTGTTAACGAAGAGTATTAATTTTCCAAATTTGTCTTAAATTCAATTTCAAAATAATCTTAATTTAGATTGATGTTAACAATTAAATCGTTTGACTTGTATATATTCAAAAATATTAAAATCTAAAACTAGAACTGCATGAATAGGGATTCTAAATGACCATCGACTACCAGAAATATAACAAGTATTTGTGTATTCTTCGATATTTCGTAAACAATGCACTGGATAATTGATATGTCTCAAACAATATATCGAACATTGTTTAAACTGCCCGTTAAGGTAATCAGCTAAAACCCAATCGGCCCTACTTAACTATTTTACCGTTTTTCTGACCATATAATCATTGCACATGTATGTTTTAACGTTTAAGTTTTAACCCTGATAGTTTTACGCCGCATGAAAACAATTGGTGTGTTGTAGTGGGACTTGCTGTCAAGACAACTTCACTGTCAATGCTAAACCGTCAGCCGGAAGTGGATGTAATACTTCTCAGCGCGTAATCGCATTAGACCAAGAAGCGGATGTTGTTGATGAGATTACAGACCAAGGATCTGGCGAAACAAATCACAATGTTGGTGATATTCAAATTTTGTTTAACAGAAAAAAGCATTTCAATAGTATTTCATTTCACCCGAGTTAACCATTTTCATCGGTTCTTTTTTTCTGATTTCAAATCTCAACAATAGAAAAAATGCCCATTTTTTTAAACGTCAAAAAGGACATTTTTTTAGCCCACATTCAACTGATGATGGTTGGCTGTTCCAAATGCCATTCTCCGCTCTTGAACCTATGCATTCAAATTAATACTTTCTCATATAGTAACTGGATGGATCTGTCTTAAATTTCATATCATCTTGGACCAGAGTTGTCCATGGGTTTTTTCGAGACTGATCGCAAAATGTAAGGTAGCCGTCTGGCAGTCATGATGAATTCTAAGTGCAGGTTTATTATTGTTATTTTTTGAAAAGCACCGCAGATATCCCTCTCCAATTGCATTTGTAGGTTCCCCTTCAACCGTAGTTGTGCGTTTGTTTCAAATAATCGGATTAACAAGACTGATGCAAAATTATGACCGATATTTCTAGTACTAGTACTAGACTTATCTTTCTCGATTTGTACCGTTGTACCGCACATATAGTTGTGTATGTGACATTTTGAGATTGGCTTGGAAAACAAGATGGCTGCGTTAACTGTTAAATTAAAACTCTGAACGGATACTCTGAAACAAAGCTGTATGACGTTTTGTAGAGAAAATATCTAATATCTATAAAACGAATGAAAATCTTAGTATGATGGGCACTAAATCAATCAAGGATTTCTTGTCACTACCTTTTGACGTTTATAGATATAACACTTAATTTTTCGGATTTTTTCTTTTGATCGTTCAATAACGTAGACACGTATTGTTTCTATCGTTTTAACAGGAAACTGAACCACGCAAAAGTCCAACTCGGACCTCAGGTTCTAACACTTGGCTTATTGTTGGCGTCGTGATCGGATCTGCAGCTGTCATCGTGGTCATTGCCACTGGAGCAATTAAATTGATAGCTAATGTTGGGAAGAAAAGAAAATCAAAGATCAACGATTCCCTGGAGCAAAACGACTATCCTACACGTCAGGATAATGCTAACAAACCACAGTTCAATCAAAATGCACTGGATTATTAAAATGTTCAAATAAATCAAAATGATTAGTTTGCGGAAAATGTATCTTGCTTGGTTTTGCGTCTGAGGTTGACAAAACATATATATACTATATACTTGACAATATTATATAAATATGTGCGACTTCCTAAAATATTGTACACTTGTATCTCCATCAGCCGACATTATATAATAATGTACAACTTCCTAAAATATTGTGTTTTTACGGGTGTTTCCATCAATAGATATTAAACGTCGCATTTGAAGCAGAAAACAAGATCGCAAAAAAATCAACTTCGGGCGTATATACAGATAAGCAATAACAGTTCATAATAACGAGATATTAGATTTTAGGAAAAAATGTAGAATTAATTGTATTGTGGCGTGTTGATTTTTTGTGTTTATATGCTGTATTAATAGCTAGAACTTGTAGCGATATAACATGTTTTCTGTAAGTGGGATCAATACCAATATTAATTGTATATAATTAAACATTGACATACTATTTAAATAGAATTAAATCTGCTCTAAATAAACTATCCCTTTATTGGTGATATGCTAGGTACATGTACTTCGGATTGTGTGCTAAGGAGCTCCCTTTGAGCATTTATATTTTGTAGCAAAACTATTTTTGTTCTTTACGGAAAAACATATCAGTATCAATTCTATACAATATGATAATGAAATACTTTTAGAGAAAAATTGAAATTGATTTTTTTTTCTGGATGAATTTTCTACGTAACTGATGTTTTGGCTTATTATATTATGCTGGCTGTTATGGCGGCAGTTTAATCAGTTGTAATTATTGTTTAATCAACGAGAGCTATACCAAAAGCAGTTCTACATTAAGAAGCTATGACGCACGACGGAGGTTGACTTTTATTTGTAACAATGAGACCAACTTTTGTGATTGTTGTGACAAAGAAATTAGTACTTTGCTTTTTTATATGTTGGTTTTAAGCTATTAAATTACGTCGCAGTAGTACATGTACATGTTTTGTGAATGATTATTGAAATAAAAGTGACTTTGATGATAAGACTTTCTCATATCTCTGTGTATAAAAGATAATCGTGTCCAATGTTGAAAACCAACGATGAATACGTGAGTCAGTGACTTGCACTTTTATGACGTTACAATAAGATGACTGCATTTTATTATGACGTCGCAATTGAAAACGAATCGAAACGTCGGTTGACTGACTGGTAATGTTGACATCGGTAAGTGACACCGCCTCAGGAAGGAACATTAGAACTGTTTATGAGCTTCACCTAAAGGTCTTACAGAAATATTTGCTATTTCTAGTGTTGTAGTTGCATTGCCTACGTCCCGGTTTACCAAAATGTAAGTTGAAAGTTACGGGGGAAACGGTCAATTGTGTTATACTGCTATTCTAACCCCATCTGCATAACATGGCACAGACTCGATTCTGACCCAAATTCGGGTAGTAGAACAATATCCAACATTCCTACATATGATATACTACACACTGTTATGTCTGTGAACACTTTTATGTCTGTGATCATATTTTTAACTGTTATGGTTTAACGGCGTTATGGGCTTAAACATTTATAGTAAAAAAATACAGAACCTTTTTAAAATTGAAACGGAAATGTTGATGCAATTATTATTTTGATTAAATGTAAATAGTTTCTGGTTAAAAAATATTGTTTTTAATTGTGAAAAACAAAAAATGTTCCGGTGTTCAGTCAAATATTGAAATAAGATTCATGACCATTTGATACAATTTCGGCGTGTGTCGTTCCAAAGAAAACAACTAACATCTATCGTTCAGAGGCGCTATACTCTCGTCAAATAGTTTGGTGAGAGTTACGTTTTCTTTGTGTGTGGAGACAAGGTTTTGTGTCCTCGTGCCAGCTTATATCAAATGGCGGACATACATAATAGGCAACCAAGAGTCACTTAACAATGTCATTGAATCATTTGGGCATCCGCGTAAATTTCCCCCGCGCGTATAGTTTCGTCGATTGTGTAAGGAACGACTAAATAGCACTCACCTGTTTGATCCCACTTGATTATGAGATCAGCTGGTATAACACACACATACACAAGAATACAGTTCACCTTTATTTTCATCTGTCCAATGACCAGTCGGTACGCATACGTAAGATGTACTCAGTAGCTGATAGAAGTTTTAGCTGTACACATTTTGTAAGGTAAGGGAGATAACTATGCAGAGTAAACGTCAGTCTACCGCGACCGCGTAAATTACCCCCGCGCGTATAGTTTTGACCTTCAAATCGCGTAATTTTCACCCAGCGTAAATAACCACGTTTACAGTATACGAAGGACACACTGTCCTATGATAATTTATATGCATCAACATACTGCGTGCCTGACATGTGCACAACAAATCCAACTGTTAATGAGACGTTTGACAAAAAAAACAACACCTTATAGCCTAAATTCATTATGTCGCTTTTGACAAAAGGGATATAGACAGTTAGCATTATTTTTAACACTCAGAAAACCTAAGACTAAAACTTTCTTTTTTATTGAACATTATTTTTAATTCTACATTAACACCAAATGTAGGCTCATATTAACACCTTTATAGTTTGGTGAGCTTAGTCATGTGTGACCTGCGTTGGTGACATGAATTGATAAGAAGGATGATATAACGCATATTTTTGTTACATTGTCAGAATGCAGATCTATTATATTCAAATGCGAACGAGACTCTCATTTACCCGAGACCTCGGGCTGACAGACACTCACTCACATATGACCTCAAATTAATGCAGGAAATGCGGAAGTTTTTTGCATTTGTTTAGGGTTTTACACTCTCGCAAAAGCCAATGTTACGTGAAGAGGGGTAGATACCGCCGAAAGGAAAGGCTAGGTAAGTGAGAAAACAAAGATATAGGTCCTACGTGTTACAATAGGGCTGCAGATCTTCAGTACCTTCAAGATACAAGTTATAAACTATTAGAACGAACAAAATATGCACAATCTCATTGACATAAATTCATGGCAAATAAGTCGACAATTTCTAATAAATTTAATTGCAACATATTTTTTCTCTCAAAGATGCAATTGTAAAGTGAAAATGGTCTTAACTCTCTTTCGGATCAAGAAAATATTAAACTTTTACCAAATTTGTTGTGAAATGTTAACATCCTCTGTTACATTAAGATGATTGCAATACAAATAATATAAAAATGTCACATCAACTGTGTTGCTAAATTGCCTTCTTGAATTGAAGATATTTACTTCAGTTGCTTTTTTTCTTTTTAACTAATCTCAACAACATTATGTACAATGTGTTTAATTTTCACAAGCTATAAATGTGAACACTCTTGTTTTCAAACAACACATATGAAAAACTTTCATTTTGAGTCGTATTCAAATACAAATTGAAGGATATGCCCATTTATGCAGCTTGAATTAAAAAAAAAAAACCCACTAGAAATCGCTTACAAACTGGTTAAAATAGTTTCTTTCTTTCTGCTTAAAATGTAAATTTTAAGATATCCTGACTCAATCATTAAGTGAAGAAGGTCATATCATGTCACATGTAATTTGTGTTGTGAAACATTGACTGAACAACATCAATATGTATTTTTTCTTTCATCAAATTTCGGAACATTATTTTCTGATCTTACAGTTATGTTACATTCCTCACACAAGTGACGACCTCCGACCTTTACTGAAGATTGCTACAATTGTCCCAAATACAACTTTAATTGTATAGCTGAAAAAACGTCTAAGTGCAGAAAATGTTCAATTGAATGGACTTATTAAGAAGCCTGGCATTCTTTTCATTATGAAATTATTTTATTTCTATAAATTACCAAATACATTCTCTAAATATTAAATGAGGTAAATCAGTTGGATGAACAGTGACGATAAATGTCCGTCGTCACTTTTATATAGGCAATCCTCTAATGATATAGGCTGAAACAATGAACTCAATGCTTTCCAAATATACTACCGATTCGGGCACGCTTTGGTAGGTGAAACAGACAGTGTCTCATCTATGTAGTATATATGTGTCTGTTTTATTTATAATGTTGTTTGACAATTTAGCTTCTTCATTTGGAAAAAAAGCAATTTTACGGCAAAATAATCTAGTAGTCGTAATAACTCCGCACAATTATAGCGTTTTAATGTTCAGAATTATCAATTTCGCCATTCTTCAGTGTTCAATCAGAATTTTATAAAATAAGATTTTTACCATTAATGTTTGGACACCTTTGCCAATATATCTCGCTAGAAATGTGGCATTTCCAGTCATGAAAAGAAGGGTAAAGAAAATGCTTTTGAACACTTAGTCATGCAATTTCAGATTACAAGTTACAGAAATACCATTATTTCTGCTCCCTTATATTATCCAGACACCTAGAAATAGCATGTATGTCTTCATACTGTCCGCTCCAATAGATTGACAGTGGATTATCTGTTACATAAAATTTGTTATTATATATAACGGGAACATGGAAACCCTATCACGGGAATTCGCTTCATTGTACTTACTCTTCGGCTGTCAGTTACCTGTAACTCTCACCAATACTTATATTAATATATAACGAAACACTCCTCTAATAACACAGCAAAAGTATATTTTTTCTACATACGAGTGGTATTATAGTATAGTTTATTGCAAACAGTAAGGCTATTGCGAGGAGAGCACATTTAAAAAATACACTGTAGTGATGAAAATAAATGTGAAATGCTGCAGAACAGACACATTAACTCGTGTCTTAACTTCATTTGTAATGAAAGGCTACACTTAAAGATATAAATAACTGTTTGAACTAGTTTTTTCATTTGATTTTGATGATGAGAATGTATGTAATTTTGATGTGTTTGAGTATATGATTAATCTGCATACAATATTAAATTCGATTGGTTCAGTTTGGTTTAATTTTGTTTAACGTCCTATTGACAGCTAAGGTCATTTAAGGACGTCCCTCTATGTGTATGAATATGCGTGCCCTGTTACAATTTGAAATTGAGATTGTGTCTGAGCTTCAATGCAATGTTAATATAATATGGAAATAATATACAGTAACTCTATATTTTAATAGTTAAGTCTAAAAGGCAGTTTATGGGGGCGGATGATGTCAATGGTAATACCATTTCTGAAATATGGACCTTAACATGTAACATCCTGTTTGTTACGTGTAGACTGCAGAGCAAAACAAACACTTGCAGTTTACAGGGCTAAAACTGTGTAGTTATGACACCATCAATCCAGTTAGATAGGGGCAGTATAATGTTTGTCATTTATCATTTCCACACGAGCTTAACGTATGGGTATCATACATTTAAAAATCAGAAGTATGGGACTAAGTTAATTTTGGGTTAAATTCCCTTGCAACGTCGCCTGTAATAAAGCTTTGCTAGTAATATAGTCGACTGAATAAATACTCTTGTAAATTATTTGATGCACCAATGATGTTTCGAGTTAGTGGTAACGACAAAAAGTATGTTTTTTATATCACTTTAAATAGTATTAAAAAAACTTACGAAAAACTATAAAAAAAATATGACAAAAAACATTATTTCAATTTTCATAAATATTACAAATAAGTTGCATAATAAAAAGAATGAATTAACTTTAAAAAATAAAAAGAGGAATAAGTCGAAATAATAAGAAAATACTATAACTGTGATTTTGTCTTTGTCAAGCAGACAAGGCATTTAAAAATTTGGTCGCGAAAACAAGCACTATTAGGTTGACATTGATGGCATGTCATAAAGGTAGTATACCTGTCCTCGTGACAGATAAATTGCTTTCAATTTAATCTACCCCAGATAAACAGCTCGCTACTAACGTTCGCCCTAGCTAGGTAGATAACGGATTCTGTCCATAAGCCGGAATTTATTAAAATCCCTAAAATTGTAGTTGGTTTTCCAATAAACGTTAAGCATTTTTGATAATGGCAACTGGTTATCCGTTGTAAGTTTTCTCTGACCGGGCGGAATACTTTACCGTGTGGCTTATGCTTCCAATATACTTAATCACATGTACACATGGAGGCACGTACATAGCTGTACATTAATCAATCTGAACTACAAATCACACCTAGGTATTTAATTTCAACTCGTCATTCAATGTGAATCTTTTTTTTTTCACCGAGTTTATGCTATTTTGTACGGAGTCAGAGTTTACAAAGGTAAATAATCAAGTTTGTTAATATAGAGTTTAAGCGTCTAATAAACAACTATAGTCAATTCAGGACGTGCAGAAGCAAAGTCTATTGTGAGGTCGCATAATCATTGCTTTTTCGGTTTGGTTTGGTTTCATTTTGTTTAATGTCTTAATAACAGCTAAAGTCATTTCAGGACTTGCATCCATGTGTGTTGTGTATGCGTGCATGTGTTTGTGTTGGTGGCAAGGTTTGTTGGTGTATTTGCTGCCTTGTGATAGCGCGGATCTGAGGCCGACTTTATTGTTCCTTTTCGGTGTCTTCTAATAAATGGACATCAATGACAACAAAATTGTCTTCCTATACCATTATCTTACGTTAGAACGGAAAATTTCAAATATATCTTACTCATTTTGAATAACATCATATATATTAAATTGATATGTGAAATAAAGATAAAGTGATTGAAACAAAATAAGTTTTCCAGTCAAACTTTTTTTGTTAGCTGGGATTGATTATAATGAAGTGCAAGATGATGTTCTTTTTTTGTTGCAATGATAGACTATGAAAACGAAGAAAACATGTTTCTTTTGTAGAAAATGATTGCAACCGACATCAAACTTAAAACGAAGATTTATCTAGTTAGAAGGTTATAAGTACTAACTCAAGATAGTGTCGGCACAATCATCAGAGCCCTGGTTAACTGTATCGTCGGCAGCAAAGACTGTACTGCTCGCCCTAAAGTCTGATAATCATTCGTAGAATTAATGTTTTACAGTAAACGTGAGAAATTTAAAATATCATTCTGTATTGCAAACAGAAGTATTTATGCTTTGAATCGTGAACGGTCCATCGACAATGTATATCACACACACACTATATACATATAGATATTCACAGAAATTAATACATTAGACTAGAACTAAAAATATTAAAGGGTGTAAAAGATGTCAAACCGCATTTATAGCAAACGAATAGGTTATAAAATATATCATATATTTTTGTAAAAATCAATTAAGAGCAAAATGTCAAAGAAAAATTGCACATACG
The DNA here is from genome assembly GCF_002113885.1 of Mizuhopecten yessoensis. Taxonomy (NCBI): domain Eukaryota; kingdom Metazoa; phylum Mollusca; class Bivalvia; order Pectinida; family Pectinidae; genus Mizuhopecten; species Mizuhopecten yessoensis. The sequence goes on from NW_018407089.1 coordinate 843,668, forward strand.
CTGCATAAGAACAGAGACACAAGGTGCAAAACCTCATACATGTGCGTTTGTATATTTATCGTCACGTGACGGACGAGCCGAGGAACCCTTAAATTCCATCTTCCCAAAAATATGTCCAAACTTAACATCATTGACGGCACAGTCAGCTTAATCTCTCAGAACAATGTAGCTCCTACATATTTGTGGTTTCATCCTGTGTCAACTGCTTATGGACATTAAAGAAATATAAAAATTGTCTGTTGCTCGAAATCAATACGAACTCTGTAACAGGGCTGTGGTCAAGTTTGTAGATATAACATTATTGTTATCGCGCTAACTTGAAGTCCTCAGTCAGAATTATAATGTCCCCTTACAGATAACATTATCAGCTTACTCCGGGGTTGAGTTTATGTACTTGGTCCCACACGTATACCGGCGTTACGATAAAATCCTGAGGAATATGTGCTTGCTTATGTCCAGGTAGATTACACTATCCCTGCAGTTTTTGTTTCTGCATTGATAGTGTGTCTTTCACATGATCCAACACATCAGGTCAACGTACAACATAGTGACGGCATCCAGAGGTAGCATGATTCAATGTTAACAGTTTAAAATCGGAAAACAAGTGTGGATTAATATTTGGGAATCATCCATTATGAATATTCGGTAAGTTTCTATACATTTTAATTTTAACATAAGAGTGCTCTTGGATGTGTATGAAGTTCACGGAGTTCAGATAAGTCTATCCAAGCCATAAGTCTACCCAACCCATAAGGAGACGAAATCATGCTTAACCAAATGCTTGAAAGGTGAAAAGAGTATGTACGCTATTTTTTATATAATTATTTATACGTAATAATAATTTTAGTGGCGGTTCGGTGGTACAACTGTAACTACATTGAAATATATAAATTCTAGCATTTTACTATTGGAAAGAAATATTTTAAAAATTGCGAGGTTAAAATCACTCTTAATTCATTCTACATTTCAAGATGTCTGAACAGAAAACATTTCTACTTAGAATTTCACATTCTGAAAAGTTTGAATATGCGTCTTAAAATCTTTTTATTTTATCGTCAAATACAAGTTGCTAAAAAAAGGCCTGATCAGATTTAACTGCAGACATTGGGGGTTCGTATTTTTTTTTGTGAAGAAGCAACATTGATCATACATGAAATTCTGCGAAACAAATTAATTGTCACAAAGGATATATAAAAAAATATATAAATATATATTCATTTTAAGTTGGTAAAATACAGTATGCTTTTTCGTTTCATCAAATCACAGGATAGTTATACATTTTACTAAGTAACGAGTACAAATAATGTTTCTCTTCCTTGCTTTTTTACATAGTTAAAATATATTACCGTCATCTAGTAAATCACACATATTCTTCACACCATTTTCAAGCATTTTTCTGCTGAAATACGACTTATGTTTTCCAAAAAAAGGTACATCAGAGGCAAGTGTTAGTAACGGATTGATATACTTCACTACCATTTATGATACGTCCGGATATATCTAGAAAGTCATAAATAAAGAAAAAAACAATATCTGATATGTTTGAAGCAGGACAATGTTTCGGTGAAAAAATCACTACAACGTTTGTCGTTTTATAATAATAATAAACAACATTTATGTAGCCCCCTATATAATTGTAAAATTAATCTAAAGCGCTTTACAGCCTATGGATAATAGTATTAGTAATAACTGTGAAACAAAAATAAGCAAGAAGATAATCATATCAATGTGTACATAAATGAACAAATAAAGGGTGGTATGTACGTGACGTCTATGCAAGTAGTCTAAAATGAAGACGTAAAGAGGTAAATAAACTTCGTATCTTCGTATCCAAGTAGGCATACGTTTGGGTGTATATCCAACCTTAGATAACGTTAGCAGTTGGTAGAACTCTAAACTAAATCAAACAAAACCAAACCGAGGCATAGTAGGCCTTAATAAAATATTTGATTTCTATTCAGCCGTGTAAGTATTGTGTAACATTTGTATTTTGTCAAGAAAGAAGGATTTTTGTTAATTGGTCAAACAATACCTTTAATTACTACACACGTTTTTCCAACCTATTACACCAAATACAATCATATGAAAATAAACATTATTCATGCATGCAGGTTACGGCTAGTGTCATCAACACAATTTATTACTCACCTCTGTTATGGTTCTTTAAGCTGCATAAATAGAGGCCTTTTAAGCATTGAAGGTAAATTGCGTTTTAGTTAGATTATTAATGAGATTTTCTATTGACGATTTTGCATCCTCTCCATTTCAAGTTTGAAGTTAAAAGATGAAATTCATTTTGTAATCGTCTATATATTTGGTGTTGTTTGACTATAAATGACTTCAAGCATCGACGGGCATTTAAACGATATAAAATTAACTATTTCACTTTTGCAACGGATAAGACATACATAGTTTCAATTTGCAAAAAGTGATTATGCATATAATAACTGTAAGACCTACATTAAGGGAATGTTAAAATACCTATTCCTAGGTAAAGCATACATACGTGGTTCCAAATGATTTATAAAAGGATTTTGTAAGTAGGGGCTGCATAATGTAATATCTTATACATAAAAACTAACTTGGGTCTTTTCCTTCTTTCTTCAAGTGTTTCCTATCCCCATTGCTAATATACTTTTAAACGTGGAGCTACTTTCCTAATACCTACTATTAGCATTGCGATTTCTAGCTGTATAGATTCAATACAATCTGTTGACTATTATACACATTTATCCGAAACAAAATCAGCATATTTGGAAGTTGTCGGATATCAGATACATGCAATTTATTTAATGAATTTCTACTTAATCTTTAATTCATTGACCTTATTAAATAAATCTTTTATATTATTCCTCAAATATTTGTTATTTGGATATTTCAAGATTCAGTTTCATGAATAGAGATGCAAAAATGTTAGTTATACTGAACATTAGAAATAATTTTATTTAGTTTAAGTCATCAAACTATCACGTATAAGGAAGTATAATCTGCAAATAATTTAATCTTACTAGACAAAAACAAGTTGTAGCGTTAATATAGAGTAGAAATAAAATAGATCAAGATCTGAACCCTGTGGGACACCAGCAGTTACTTATTAATATGAAGAAAGGAAACCTATAAATAAAAATGATGTATTCAGAATTTTCATAAAACCACAAGATATTGAAATAGATATAAATTGTCCCTTCCCGTCCTTTATATAATACATACACATTAGATAGCTCCCATACATCTAGATCCTGTTCGTTTATGCTTTAAATGTACGATTTCGTGTATAAATCCTGGTGGTTTATTCAGGCCTTGCAAACTTTGTCATCCGATTACTAGGTCCGACCTTATTTAATAAACGAACAAATGTAGTCCGACCGGTTCAACCGCTTAAACGAAAACGACCTTGGATTTTTTTCCAGTACAAAGTGTTTTATTAAAAGTAATATCAAGGGTAATATTAAAGACGGTTCAAGGTTTAAACTACATTGGATTTAACAAGGTCTTGACCAGGAAATATATTTTCTCTTTAATGCATAAATATATGGTCAATAACATCTTGATCAGTAACTAAAATATCTGAAAGAGGAAAAAGTGGATATTACACATATAAATATAGAAATTCTAAATAAGATGTGAAATGGTGATCGACATATTCTGATTTATCACGTGGGTGGAGTGAAATAAATGTCATAATAGTCTATCGGGGGTGATAGGTGTTACACCATTTATTAACAGCTATAGCATTATCAAGTGATTTTTGTAGTTCCTTTATAGATTCACTGTTTACATTAATGACCTCTTATCAACCTAATGATATTCCAATGTTCTGTGCTAAAATCTATTTCACTGCCTCACTTACTTTCTCATAGCATCATTTATCCATTGTATATGCCTAGGCCTAACAGTTATTAACCTATCTGGTAAAAAAAAAAAAAATGTTCAAAAATGGCATAAGTTTAAGTATTATTAGGTTCATTAGAAATAAACGTCCAAAAAAAGGGTGTGTGTGCTTCCTGTATTAAAATATGGATATGACGTAAGGGTGAATGCTGCTTTTAATTTATAAGAGTGTTGATGTTGAGGAATAACTAGTCCCTCAAGATCAATAAGTTCATTGTTCACACTATAAAAATCAGCGTGATCATCATTTCAAAATAAATGTTGTATGAAACACAATAAGACACTGGTATGACATTGCAGAAAGGTGAACTAACATATATATTTGTAACCATATTAATTTATTTTGCAAAAACAAAATGAATTGAAGTAGCACTATCTGGAACAACCCGTGTTGGTTCATTTACAAGGCAAATTAGTCCATATTTTCGTACGTCTTTAGAGATAGGAGTTAGATTTAATAGTGTAAATATTTACATTTATGAATCCGATTATCAAAATTTCTATTGAAGAATATTTTTTCAGTAGTTTATGTAAGAGTCTAGTGGTCTATATAAACAGCCTTGTAAGAATTTCTGATTGATATTTGCAGTGTAGTTACGGTAAATAAACATTCCCCCATTCTATTTAATCTACCTTTTCTCAAAGGTTTGCCAGGGGTGAGATTCTATTTCCATATCACAATCAGTGATGTAGTTACTTACATGTGATTCTTCGTTGCAAATATCATTTGGATTGCTTTCTGTTTCCACATGTTCAGACTTATTTCCTTATGATCTGACATTTAAATGAACAATATCAATATTTAGTAAAGTATCAGGATTTCATATAATATCCGATGGCAGATGAAACACATTTATCTCCAGGAAAGATATCTTATTTATATCTGGCACATCCCTGGACATGTATATTAATTACATCTGATATGGATTGCTATAAAACATGTATTCAGAATATCAATGTTTCAAAGGTGTATATACCTTTAAGTCGTACCCGTTTCAATACGGAAACCCTGGAGGGCCGAGACACATTGATCCTTCACACAAGTACATATCACATGGGTTTTTAGATACAGTCACTAAATAACAATAAAAAACAGCATAAATACACACATCAAGGTATAGAAGAAGCTTTAACATTAAATACATATTTATACACCCGTGTGTCAACAGGACGTACACACCATCGAGGTACCCGTGCAGGTTCGGGAAAGAATAAGCCTTCTGTATCCCACTGCGTGATCGTAAAAGGCGATCGATGTGGGGGCTTCTTGAATAATCGGGAGCGGTTTCTACCTTCTCTTTTTTTTTAAAGACCTGCTGTATTCCACTGCATGTAAAAGGTGACAAATGTTGGGACCCCTGCAGTATCGGGGTTTTCCTACCGTGTCTACGAAGAAGACAATGGACGAGACCAAAATTTAGCTGCTGGCCGGCTCCCTTGCAACACTTGGGATCTTTTCTGTTTCCTGTCTTTCCTGTCTTCTTTCTTTTCTATCTACTTTCTGTTTCAGGCAATGCTACCTAAGCACCCGTCCTCATATGACCCTGGCTGTTGCAAGGACATTATACCCTAAACAAACACTATCGAGGCAAACGGGGTCAGCTTTGTTTACAAAATGTTAAGTGATCTACAATGGTTCTGAATAATGGTTTGCTTTCAATTATAAGCAGAGGTAAGATTCACAATATTACATAGAGTCAGACAGATATATTTTTTTGGAAAATAAGATGAACCAATAAATGATAAGGACAATCTATATTAATAACAATAATATCTTTTATGCATCCAGTGATACATATTAGACATGTCTAATTTACAATATGGCCCTGCATACATTTACAGATATTACAGAACAATACACATAAGCTACATGGAAGATATTTACATATGAAAATACATGTATATTTAACACAAATACAATTCTTATTTGAATAGTATATTGTTATATCATAAAGTAAGTACCAAACTAAAGTTTTGAGAAGAAATTCTGTAGGTATTTGCGTTTAAAAGCAGCGACACTACAGGCATTTCTAATATTTTCATTCAATCAATTCAATAAAACAGAACATGTGTACACAAATGAACTTTTAAAATGATTAGTTCTAGCAGTGGGAATATAGGATATATTGGATATGTTGTATCAATAACGCTTTTGAAAGAGCTAATATATATATGTAAAACACACAGTTATCAGTACAGAACAAGAGTAAAACAAGTAGGGAAATTTGACTCAGAAAGTGTGACTTATAAAGTTATCTGTAAAGCTCTGATGAGCAGACATTAATATTTGAGATGTGTATGATAATTAAAAGTTAAACAAGTAATAGATATATACATGTAGAAGCAACGAAACATTATTTATGTAAACATGAAGTCAGTATTTTATACAAATAGTACACATGACACAATTATAATATTTAGTGTATCCGTGGTAACTAATATATCTAGAGAAGACTGTTCGATGAGTTAACAGTTGTGATACATAACAGATATAACTGTTATCATATGTATAAGTTAGATTTTAATTATCCATGATACCAACACATATGTTTATATCAAAGGCTGTCAATCATGAGACCAGTACCAGTGTGTATATGTAAAGACAATAAGGAGGAGGGGGTGGGGTGGATAGGGGGGATCTAAGGCAGGCTTGTAAACATTGTGTGTTATGCCATGTTCATATATATTGGTTGTGTCATATGTTTTATAAATAAAATTGTTAATGTGGACGATTGAAGAAGCCAGGCGTTATGCCATGCACACATTGATTAAACCATATGCATATATATATTGTATCGATATAACTGTATTAAAAAAAACCATTTAAATATAAATTCAAGATGGCAGGCAACATAACATTGTGCGTTATGCCATGTTTATATATAGAGGTGTATATAATTTGTTTTAAATATAACCATATTGGTTTGGCGTTATTTTGTTTAACATCCCATTAACAGCTAAGGTGACATTATACTGATAACGGGTGAACCAGGTGTTGCAATTTCCCTAGATGCTTGGGGACAAAACCCAAAGCCTTCCCCGCCTGGGCGAACGTTCCTGGTTCACCCGTTGTCAGTATAATGTGACCTGACGGAATGCTGTGCTGGATGCATTCGACATTGTTTTTCAGGGATATAGCAAGTTGGCATGAGATCCGCGCGATTACAAGCAGCCAAATACAACAACATTATCAATCTCCAGCATACACACAAGCACGCATACACAACACACATAGAGGTAAGTTAACTGATCATATCTGTTGATAAGACGTTAAGCCTTGTACAACTAACAATCGAATAAATAATTGATTAAGAAACCTATAACCATCAGGTGCTGATTACGAAATTGATCTTAATACATTCAAGTTGCTTATATATATTTTCTATCGTTGTAGATGTACATCACGCGGAAAGAGGATACGGATATTTCTCTTCGGCTTTGTTGTCATTGTGATCCTATCTTACGTATGTTTTGACTCATACGAACCACTTACAGTTTCTGGAATATCACAGAATACCCAACTAAACGAAGAAAGAAAGGAGAAACAAGTTTTAATGCATCCAAAATTGAAGTGTATGGAACATGCAACAAAAAACACTGTCATTATGGTACTAAACAAACCGTCCAATTCGTTACAGCGGAAAACCATTCGACAAACATGGGGTCATCCACAAATGCAAATCAAGTACAACTTCAGTTTATATTTCGTTCTCGGTAACGAGAAAAATGTTGAATATCACGAGCTTCATATGGAGAACGAAGATGTTTTACGTGTTGATGTCAACGAAAACTATTTTAATATAACAGAAAAAGTAATTGAAGCTTTTAACTGGGCCACTCATTCGTGCTATGAATCCCGTTACTTTTTAAAAATCGACGATGATGTTTATTTTCATCTTAAATTTCTGCAAGAAATACAAAAAGTCGAAAACTATCTGCCAGACGACATCATTCTTGGTGATTGTTTACCGGAAACGGCACCATTCAGACTGACGACCAAATTTAGTGTTTCTTTTGAAGAATACCGTTTTGCAAAGTATCCGCCATATTGCGGGGGTCCCGGATATGTGATGACGTTACCAACCGCACGTAAACTTTACCATGAAATGACGCATACAAAAACCTTCATGTTTGAGGATGTTTATGTCGGAATAGTTGCTTATAAACTAGGAATTTCTATAAAACCTGTTGATCATTTTATTTATGCAATGGACGGATACTTGCATTATCTAAATATCCAGTGTGCTGTAATCATACACAATCTCACTCCCGAACTTATCACCAAGATGTGGAATGAACGAAACACGACGAGCATAGGTAAACATGACTGTTCTCAGTCAGGAAAACTTATATACATTTTGCAAAATATGTTTGGGTTATATAATGGTTGAAAGAATAACGATACATACACATCCATTTTGTTATTTTGAAATACCGATAAGAAACGTAATGTCTTTAACTAAGTCAAACGTAATTTTTACCAGCATTTTTATGATATTGGTCTTAAAAAATAATGTCAATAGTATATTAAAGTGGTTACTCATAATACATCCATTTAGCGTTATCGATATCGAAGAGAAAAAACGATAAAAACAATTGATAATCGAGTGCTGCTAAAAGCATTACTGTATTAGCTTTGCTTTGTTAAGAATTTCACAACCTTGCAAGAGCTAGGATCATATTTAGACCTATAGAGACACTGCTGAAAGGACATAGGAAAAGACAAGATACAAATTGGTTGTATTACATGTCGTTCGATTTAACTTTTTCAGTAATTTATGTAAAGATCCATTAAAGAGATTGTTGATGTCATAGGTGTTCCAGAATAAATTGAGCTACAAAATACTTTCTTATTTTTTTCCCCCGTTTTGTTGTGTTGAATTTTCAATCAGAAGGCAAAGACCAGCCAAGATGGAGAGCGTGTCAAGAAATATTTGCGTTAAATCACTGGTCATTAGGTTATATTGACCTTCAGCCAACACGAACATATTTGTACAACAAAATAGTAACAACTCTTTAATCTCTTCTCACATGAGTAAGTATCTTTATAATTCTTGACTGTNCTCCCCCCCACCCCCCACCCCGCCCCTAACACCCTCGGATATCAAGAGCCGTAAAGTCGGAACATCAAGAATTATCATGAACATAAAACCACTTACAAGTTTATTTGTGTAAATAGAGTTTAACGTTCCCGCGGCGGCCAAGAGCATATGAAACAGAGTGCAAATAGGGGTAAAACACAAACAGAAACGTGGATGTGTCTAGTACTAGAATTGGTGGAGCAGATCCAGTTTGGTTTCTTTTATGTTTCTAATATAGGGCAGAAGCAAACTCTGGACACTGCAGAGGCCGCAGTAAAGTCATCTTTTACAAATTTGATCAGAGGGTCACATCAGGACAATTCTGCATGAGTATATGTCATAATACAAGTCGTATAATTTAAACATGTAATCTCTACACTGTACAATAACAAACTCATTTATTTCTCAGATGTTGTTTTAGTGTTAATCTACGAAGAAAAGAACATTTCTGAATAGTGCGCTTTGTTGTAAGCTCCCTAGGTCTGGTCTGAGGATAAGGACGTGTTATTACTTTGATTTGACCTATATTGATAAGGCGGGTGGCCGTCGATAACGCAATAGACCCCGTGCCTCACGGATACCTGATCGTACTCTTCACGTAACCTTGTTAACGACCTTCATGAACACCTTACATTTATAATTATTTGACATTTCTTTATGAAACAGAATATCATATACGCAGCCTGAAAAAATATAGTAGCTATTCACGTCAACCGAGGTGTATTAACGACACTCTCACACTTCCAATTCCGTCTTTGCGTATTGCAGAGTTATCTTCACTTGTGAGCAGGTATTGATTGTTACGTCATTGGTTTATGAGAATAACGTCATCAATTTTTGAGAAAACGACGTAATTTTCTCACACAAACCAATGACGTAACAATCAATCCTAGTCCGAATTATTCTGACGTTTTATCAACTTTTTTCATACCGGTCTGTCGTCGATTAACGTCAGAACTCCGCACTAGGGAATAGTTTTGGGGAAGTTTCCTCGCAAAGGGGGTAGAAATTACCCTATTTCCGATGAAACTTCCCCATTTTCGATGAAAATTCCCAAAAAAAATTTTATTTCCCTATTCCCGGTAGGACTTCCCCTTTTCTGTGAAAGGACCTGTTACAGGAACAAAAGAATTTTGCCCACAAAGCAATTTAACCATTACTGGGTTATATTTGTAGCTCCCTAAGTCACGACCCATGAGATATTTTTTAAAAATTAAAAAGGTCCCCAGGGCCTGTGCTATGAACTATTTAGTGCCGCCTTCCAAAGGTGTACGACAGGGTTCACTTTTTTGTCCAAAAAACTATCAAAACAATGTTTTACGCTACCAAATAATATTATATTATTTAGAATAGGATCTGCTGCAAATTATGAACTCAAATATGCAACAAAACATTGCATAATAAAAAAGTTATAAAATCTTAAACTCTAAAAATGTTGGTATTTTTATACACTTTTTTGCTACATCAATTGTTTTACGGAAGTAAAACACCAATTTCCGGTTCTTGTACACCAAAAAACTTTTAATATTATTTGGTGCATTATGTTGAGATACGATAGTAAAAATTTCAGAAAATTTGAGAACCGGTAAATTTGTCATATAAATGTCAAATTGTAGCAACGTCTGTTTCCAAATAAAATCCAACAACCTTATGACCTATAGTCATGTTTGATAATTTAACAATACGTCGCACCAATTTATTATCGCAACTGATCAAATTTTCATCAATAAGGTCTGCTGCTCATGATGAGCCCAACTATAAAGCTAGATGTTGCAAAATAAAAAAGTTATGCAGTCTCACACACATAAAAGTTTAGTATGTTATGTACATTTTTAGTTGTTTCGCATCTTTACGGAAATGATAGACATATTTCCGGTTTTTGTACACCAACATACTTTGGATATTATTTGGCACATTATGCTGACTGACGATAGTAGAAATTTCGAAAAAATCGGTAGTCGGTAAATGTGTCAGCTTAAGGATAATATGTTGTATGACCAATGTCGAAATAAGTCTTCAATAACTACAGATCAATGCAATTATTTCATAATTAACCTA
>NW_018407090.1:0-437 GCF_002113885.1 Mizuhopecten yessoensis
ATATAAACAGTAGTCTAGCTATGTTAGGTACCACACCCAGATATCGGGTGATGTAAACAGTTGTCCTACCTATGGTAGGTACCACACCCAGATGTCAGGTGATATAAACAGTTGTCCTACCTATGGTAGGAACCACACCCAGATCTCAGGTGATATAAACAGTTGTCCTACCTATGGTAGGAACCACACCCAGATATCAGGGGATATAAACAGTAGTCTAGCTATGTTAGGTACCACACCCAGATATCGGGTGATGTAAACAGTTGTCCTACCTATGGTAGGTACCACACCCAGATCTCAGGTGATATAAACAGTTGTCCTACCTATGGTAGGTACTACACTCAGATCTCAGGTGATATAAACAGTAGTCTGGCTATGTTAGGTACCACACGCAGATATCAGGTGATATAAACAGTTGTCCTACCTATGGTAGGTAC
>NW_018407090.1:3817-4678 GCF_002113885.1 Mizuhopecten yessoensis
GTAGGTACTACACCCAGACCTCTGGTGATATAAACAGTTGTATTACCTATGGTAGGTACCACACCCAGATATCAGGTGATATAAACAGTTGTCCTACCTATGGTAGGTACCACACCCAGATATCAGGTGATATAAACAGTAGTCTAGCTATGTTAGGTAACACACCCAGATATCAGGTGATATAAACAGTAGTCTAGCTATGTTAGGTAACACACCCAGATATCAGGTGATATAAACAGTTGTTCTACCTATGGTAGGTACTACACCCAGATATCAGGTGATATAAACAGTTGTATTACCTATGGTAGGTACCACACCCAGATCTCAGGTGATATAAACAGTAGTCTACCTATGGTAGGTACCACACCCAGATCTCAGGTGATATAAACAGTAGTCTAGCTATGTTAGGTACCACACCCAGATCTCAGGCGATATAAACAGTTGTCCTACCTATGTTAGGTAACACACCCAGATCTCAGGTGATATAAACAGTAGTCTAGCTATGTAAGGTACCACACCCAGATATCAGGTGATATAAACAGTTGTTCTACATATGGTAGGTACCACACCCAGATCTCAGGTGATATAAACAGATGTCCTACCTATGTTAGGTAACACACCCAGATATCAGGTGATATAAACAGTTGTTCTACATATGGTAGGTACCACACCCAGATCTCAGGTGATATAAACAGTTGTCCTACCTATGGTAGGTACGGTACCACACCCAGATCTCAGGTGATATAAACAGTAGTCTAGCTATGTTAGGTACCACACCCAGATATCAGGTGATATAAACAGTTGTACTACCTATAATAGGTACCACACCCAGATATCAGGTGATATAAACAGTTGTCCTAC
>NW_018407091.1:0-437 GCF_002113885.1 Mizuhopecten yessoensis
AAGCATCCCAAAGAACGCTCGAATTACGCTATGGTATGAAAGTATTGTCTAAACTATATATAAAATAAAATATTTTATAAAAAACCTTCAGCTTTTTTTAATTATCTATTTATGCTTTTGAAGAGGATTAGTTATTACCTTGATAATGCCAGATAAATCAATAAATGTTTTAAATCGTAATAATTTGTTCGCTTAGTAATAGGGTATATAATTATGTTCAAAAAATAGAAAATTGTGTGTGTAATATAATGAAATAGGAAGGTAAATAACTCTTGACATATATATAAATTATGATTGAATTTCTATGTAAATGTATGGACTAGGGGAGGTAAATCTTATATTTTTATATGCTTTATTTGAGAGAGAACGTTGCTAGGCCTGGTCTATTTCAAAACAATTAGTTTTACCGATTTTTTGTATTCCTATAAAAATGAAAA
>NW_018407091.1:2205-2830 GCF_002113885.1 Mizuhopecten yessoensis
CAAAAAAAAAACTGAAGTAGGATTCGAACCTGCACCGTTTACTTTCTAGTCGTAAGCAAACTGCGTTACACATTCGGCTACTTAGAACATATAGTTTTGGCAATAACAAACTTATTTAACCCGGGAAACACCGGTCGCAAGGAGGACCACTTTTCCGAAATACGGTATGTTTTTGAATATTACATCACGGTCACAAAAAGTTTCTTCAAAAGTTGGTCCTCGGATGGGAAAGTGTTGAAAGTATTTTTTTTAACTCCGGGAAACTCCATCACTTTCATAGATATAGTGTATATGGCTATATTTGTAGTATCATATTGGCAATACCTTATTTCTCAGCAGTTTAAAAATTCATATTCAATTGGTTTTGTATCTTTTGTATGCATTTTTGCTACACGAAATGTTTTATTCCTTATTTTTTGCTTCCCGGTTTCATAAATGCCGACTTAAGGAAATATGGGCAGTTTTCCGCCATACCTCTTTAACACGTGATCGTATGCCTTGATTCTTAATTTGTATTGAAAATTTGACAATTTTGACTTTTTTTTGTCTCGCCTGCGACCCGATGTCGATGAGGCGGGACTTGGGTGTTACTTTTCCAGCGGCGACGGCAGCGGCGGCGGCGGCG
>NW_018407091.1:4146-4608 GCF_002113885.1 Mizuhopecten yessoensis
TAGAGATAAACCCACATTCATACTGCCAATCCTCCAGTGCCATGGTCACTTTGATTTTCATTTTAACACATTTTCAACATATATTCCAACAAAGAATGATAATGCTTTCATGCTTTCAAGATTCATGCTCAATACCTTCTGATTCAATCACTGATCAGACGCGTGTTAATTTATTTTTGTTTTTGTAAATTTACTTATTGAGGTAAAGGCTGCCTATGTGTTTCTCGAGACCGCTGACAAAAATAAGTTGTATCACACTCGTCTATCAAGCAACACGTATTAGTACATGCCTGGTATACATTAATTACCGATCATTAAAACAAACCCACGTCTACTTCATCACAAATCTTTTCCCATATATTTGTTTATTATCTTTCATGCTTTAATTAATTTCGTTTACTGCTGAAATAAACTAGGATTTCGATGAAATGATTTAATGCTTCTACATTTTCGAAACTATGG
>NW_018407092.1:0-437 GCF_002113885.1 Mizuhopecten yessoensis
TGACCCTCTCTGTGTGTTGAACTATTCTTGGTTTGATCCTCTCTGGTGCCGAACTATTCTTGATTTGACACTCTCTCTGTGCTGAACTGTTCTTGGTTTAACCCGNTGGTTTGATCCTCTCTGTGTGCTGAACTATTCTTGGTTTGACCCTCTCTATGTGCTGAACTGTTCTTGGTTTGACCTTCTCTTTATGGTGAACTATTCTTAATTTGACCCTCTCTGTGTGGTGAACTGTTCTTGATTTGACCCTCTCTGTGTGCTGAACTATTCTTGGTTTGACCCTCTTTGTGTGCTAAATTATTCGTGGTTACTGAACTGTTCTTGGTTTGACCCTCGCTCTGTGCTGAACTATTCTTGGTTTGACTCTCTCTGTGTGCTGAAATATTCTTTGTTTTGACACTCTCTGTGTGCTGAACTATTCTTGGTTTGATCCTCTC
>NW_018407092.1:4212-4705 GCF_002113885.1 Mizuhopecten yessoensis
AGTTTAATCCTCTCTGTGTGCTGAACTATTCTTGGTTTGATCCTCTCTGTGAGCTGAACTATTCTTGGTTTGATCCTCTCTGTGTGCTGAACTATTCTTGGTTTGACCCTATCTATGTGCTGAACTGTTCTTGGTTTGACCTTCTCTTTATGGTGAACTATTCTTAGGTTGACCCTCTCTGTGTGGTGAACTGTTCTTGATTTGACCCTCTCTGTGTGCTGAACTATTCTTGGTTTGACCCTCTTTGTGTGCTAAACTATTCTTGGTTGCTGAACTGTTCTTGGTTTGACCCTCGCTCTGTGCTGAACTATTCTTGGTTTGACTCTCTCTGTGTGCTGAACTATTCTTGGTTTGNGTTTGATCCTCTCTGTGTGCTGAACTGTTCTTGGTTTGACCCTCTCTGTGTGCTGAACTATTCTTGGTTTTACCCTATCTATGTGCTGAACTATTCTTGGTTTGACCTTCTCTATATGGTGAACTATTCTTGGTTTGA
>NW_018407093.1:0-437 GCF_002113885.1 Mizuhopecten yessoensis
ACCAATTACATCAGTATATACCGTCTGTATAGTATAGTATAAATTTACATTATTCTATACTGTCTGTATAGTATACTATAAATTACATCATTATATACCGTTTGTATAGTATACTATAGAATTACATCATTATATATCGTCTGTATAGTATACTATAGAATTACATCATTATATATCGTCTGTATAGTAAACTATAGAATTACATCATTATATACTGTCTGTGTAGTATACTATAAATTACATCATNCATCATTATATACCGTCTATACAGTATACTATCAATTACATCATTATATACCGTCGGTATAGTATACTATAAACTACATAATTATATACCGTCTGTACAGTATACTATCAATTATATCAGTATATACCGTCGGTATAGTAAAGCTTAAATTACATTATTATATACCGTCTGTATAGTATACTATAGACTT
>NW_018407093.1:5021-15169 GCF_002113885.1 Mizuhopecten yessoensis
CTACATCAGTATATACCGTCTTGATATTATACCTTACAATTAAATTTATTCTGTATGGTGTATAATTGTATACTAATATTTGTGTTACTTAAGGTTCGGACTAGTAGCAGGTTAAGGGTGACATGTTAAGAAGTTAGGATAAAATATGAAGACGTATGGTGGTAGCATCAAAAGTGGAATGTGTTAAGGTGTGAGATGGAAATGTTAAGATTTAGGGCGGTAATGTCAATAAATAGTATGTTATGTGAGGGAAAATGGCGTAACTGTGAAGGTATAACGGAGGCAATACTGTCCGTGCCTTTTGTATTGTCTGATTGTACGTATTCTAGCACCAACTATATAAGTGTTTGCAGACTAAGGTAAGGCTGATTATAAAACTCATATATATACTTGTTCTTCTAGTGTCGGCCACAAATCCAATTCATGAAGGCGGCGGAACAGGTACCGGAGCGCCATACAAAGAACAGTATTACTGTGACTTTTTCCAAAGAGTTGAAAACACATAACATTCGCTGAGTTTAAGTGTATTATTCAGTTGTGTGTATATAATTGTGATGTACAATAATAATATGCATAATAAAACCATCGCAACTTTCCTTCCGGCTTAGTCCCAGTAAGGTAAATCAGTAGTGTGTAACAGGCCCTTAGACAGCTCCCCCTATCTCGGCGAGGTACATCGGTACCTTAGACAGCTCCCCCTATCTCGGTAGTGTGTGACAAGCCCTTAGACAGCTCCCCCTATCTCGGTAGGGTGTGACAAGCCCTTAGACAGCTCCCCCTATCTCGGTAGTGTGTAACAGGCCCTTAGACAGTTCCTCCTATCTCGGTAAGGTGTGACAAGCCCTTAGACAGCTCCCCCTATCTCGGTAGTGTGTGACAAGCCCTTAGACAGCTCCCCCTATCTCAATAGTGTGTGACAAGCCCTTAGACAGCTCCCACTATCTCGGCGAGGTACATCGGTAGTGTGTGACAAGCCCTTAGACAGCTCCCCCTATCTCGGTAGTGTGTGACAAGCCCTTAGACAGCTCCCACTATCTCGGCGAGGTACATCGGTAGTGTGTGACAAGCCCTTAGACAGCTGCCCCTATCTCGGTAGTGTGTAACAGGCCCTTAGACAGCTCCCCCTATTTTGGTAGTGTGTGACAAGCCCTTAGACAGCTCCCCCTATCTCGGTAGTGTGTGACAAGCCCTTAGACAGCTCCCCCTATCTCGGTAGTGTGTGACAAGCCCTTAGACAGCTCCCCCTATCTCGGTAGTGTGTGACAAGCCCTTAGACAGCTCCCCCTATCTCGGTAGTGTGTGACAAGCCCTTAGACAGCTCCCCCTATCTCGGTAGTGTGTGACAAGCCCTTAGACAGCTCCCCCTATCTCGGTAGTGTGTGACAAGCCCTTAGACAGCTCCCCCTATCTCGGTAGTGTGTGACAAGCCCTTAGACAGCTCCCCCTATCTCGGTAGTGTGTGACAAGCCCTTAGACAGCTCCCCCTATCTCGGTAGTGTGTGACAAGCCCTTAGACAGCTCCCCCTATCTCGGTAGTGTGTGACAAGCCCTTAGACAGCTCCCCCTATCTCGGTAGTGTGTGACAAGCCCTTAGACAGCTCCCCCTATCTCGGTAGTGTGTGACAAGCCCTTAGACAGCTCCCCCTATCTCGGTAGTGTGTGACAAGCCCTTAGACAGCTCCCCCTATCTCGGTAGTGTGTGACAAGCCCTTAGACAGCTCCCCCTATCTCGGTAGTGTGTGACAAGCCCTTAGACAGCTCCCCCTATCTCGGTAGTGTGTGACAAGCCCTTAGACAGCTCCCCCTATCTCGGTAGTGTGTGACAAGCCCTTAGACAGCTCCCCCTATCTCGGTAGTGTGTGACAAGCCCTTAGACAGCTCCCCCTATCTCGGTAGTGTGTGACAAGCCCTTAGACAGCTCCCCCTATCTCGGTAGTGTGTGACAAGCCCTTAGACAGCTCCCCCTATCTCGGTAGTGTGTGACAAGCCCTTAGACAGCTCCCCCTATCTCGGTAGTGTGTGACAAGCCCTTAGACAGCTCCCCCTATCTCGGTAGTGTGTGACAAGCCCTTAGACAGCTCCCCCTATCTCGGTAGTGTGTGACAAGCCCTTAGACAGCTCCCCCTATCTCGGTAGTGTGTGACAAGCCCTTAGACAGCTCCCCCTATCTCGGTAGTGTGTGACAAGCCCTTAGACAGCTCCCCCTATCTCGGTAGTGTGTGACAAGCCCTTAGACAGCTCCCCCTATCTCGGTAGTGTGTGACAAGCCCTTAGACAGCTCCCCCTATCTCGGTAGTGTGTGACAAGCCCTTAGACAGCTCCCCCTATCTCGGTAGTGTGTGACAAGCCCTTAGACAGCTCCCCCTATCTCGGTAGTGTGTGACAAGCCCTTAGACAGCTCCCCCTATCTCGGTAGTGTGTGACAAGCCCTTAGACAGCTCCCCCTATCTCGGTAGTGTGTGACAAGCCCTTAGACAGCTCCCCCTATCTCGGTAGTGTGTGACAAGCCCTTAGACAGCTCCCCCTATCTCGGTAGTGTGTGACAAGCCCTTAGACAGCTCCCCCTATCTCGGTAGTGTGTGACAAGCCCTTAGACAGCTCCCCCTATCTCGGTAGTGTGTGACAAGCCCTTAGACAGCTCCCCCTATCTCGGTAGTGTGTGACAAGCCCTTAGACAGCTCCCCCTATCTCGGTAGTGTGTGACAAGCCCTTAGACAGCTCCCCCTATCTCGGTAGTGTGTGACAAGCCCTTAGACAGCTCCCCCTATCTCGGTAGTGTGTGACAAGCCCTTAGACAGCTCCCCCTATCTCGGTAGTGTGTGACAAGCCCTTAGACAGCTCCCCCTATCTCGGTAGTGTGTGACAAGCCCTTAGACAGCTCCCCCTATCTCGGTAGTGTGTGACAAGCCCTTAGACAGCTCCCCCTATCTCGGTAGTGTGTGACAAGCCCTTAGACAGCTCCCCCTATCTCGGTAGTGTGTGACAAGCCCTTAGACAGCTCCCCCTATCTCGGTAGTGTGTGACAAGCCCTTAGACAGCTCCCCCTATCTCGGTAGTGTGTGACAAGCCCTTAGACAGCTCCCCCTATCTCGGTAGTGTGTGACAAGCCCTTAGACAGCTCCCCCTATCTCGGTAGTGTGTGACAAGCCCTTAGACAGCTCCCCCTATCTCGGTAGTGTGTGACAAGCCCTGAGACAGCTCCCCCTATCTCCCGAAACACATGTACCGCGCCATGTCGCTACAATCGAATTTCTCCGTGCCAAAGTGATTATATCAGTTTTGGAGTATTTTGCAATTATTTTTCGGGTTCAACTATTTCATTTCATGACTTTTTAAGGACAATGATTTGATATCGATAGTTAAAACACAAAGACGTTAAGAAAATGGTAAACTATGTCACTAGTCATTGTTTCTCAGAGATATAAACAAACTATACAGGGCTTTGCGTGTTTGTTTTGCTTGTTCAGGGCTTTGCTTTTCCAATAGGACATAGGTAAAAGGTTTGGGAATGTGTGGGGTGATACGACTTCATTTGTTGTTCACGGAAGCAGCAGGTTAAACCGTCTGAGAGCTCGTCTAAGTAGCGTGAATGCCTGGAAGTTCGGCTATGACGTGATGATGCCTACTAGTATACATCACAATCCTTAATCTCTAGTCCTCGCCTCAGGAAACCGTTACCCAATCTGTATCCGTACACACGAGGAACTATTTAATGCTTTATGATTCGTTAGAAAAACACAAGTGTGTGGTCTTGCATATTTATCTCAATAAATCAATCCGGATGTAGCTACAAAGATATTTATCACAAACAAATCAATCCGGATGTCGCTACAAAGATATTTATCACAAACAAATCAATCCGGATATAGCTACAAAGATATTTGTCACAAACAAACAATCCGGATGTATCTATAATATATTTATCCCAGACAACTGTATTATGACGGAGTATAAGTAGTATGTACGTAGTTGGCAACGAACATAATTTTATGTTACGCCTTGTCGTTCCTTAAAGAACATGTTCTTTGCTAATTACGTTCATAATAACGTATACGACGTGAAAATGATCGTCAAACCTTATATTTACATCATAAAAAAATGTTTAAACGCTGTATGAAGAAAATACCGTCGAGTTGCTACGATGGTACCTGAGGTAGCAATGGTTGCTAGTATAATATAGTTCCAGTGAATCTCTATCGATTAATAAGTAAATTAAAAAAAAATCTTAGTGAACAACACTACATTTTCCCTTGTCATTCCTGAGTGGCCCTTTGAACATTTATATCGGTCGTTATGTACGCGCATTGACACACTGCTCTGATAGTGACGCGGTCTACTATTTTCCCGTCAAAGAAATTTGGAGGTAAATCAATAGAATAAAAAGTTTTTCAGCACCCCTTTATTGCATAGTTAGACATAATGGATCCCAAATATGCTCCATGTTTCCAGACCTTGAAGGAACCAGGCACCCTGTATAAAACAAGTATCAATCCCCCGAGCCTTTTTTCCGCTGCGTATACGCTATTTTATACGAATTCAGAGTTTACTAGGCTGGAGAAGAGAGAGAGAGATATCAATTTATAAAGAATGAAAAACCAGTCACTAATTGTTGCCTCGAACTCTGATACTCTTTAATCCGTATCATCATTGTACCCGTTAATCGGAAACTCGTTATACAGAATAGACCAGTCATTGTACCCGTTAATCTGAAACTCGTTATACAGAATAGACCAGTCATTGTACCCGTTAATCTGAAACTCGTTATACAGAATAGACCAGTCATTGTATCCGTTAATCATAAACTCGTTATACAGAATAGACCAGTCATTGTATCCGTTTATCGGAGACTCGTTATAACCAATAGACCAGTCATTCTACCCGTTTATCGGAGACTGGTTATAACGAATAGACCAGCCATTGTATCCGTTTATAGGAGACTCGTTATAACCAATAGACCAGTCATTCTACCCGTTTATCGGAGACTCGTTTTAACGAATAGACCAGACATTGTATCCGTTTATCGGAGACTCGCTATAACGAATAGACCAGTCATTGTATCCGTTAATCATAAACTCGTTATACAGAATCTAGTCCAGTCATTGTACCCGTTAAACGGAAATTCGTTATAACGAATAGACCAGTCATTGTACCCGTTTATCGGAGACTCGTTATAACAAATAGACCAGTCATTGTATCCGTTAATCATAAACTCGTTACACAGAATAGACCAGTCATTGTACCCGTTTATCAGAAACTCGTTATAACGAATAGACCAGTCATTGTATCCGTTAATCAGAAACTCGTTATACAGAATCTAGTCCAGTCATTGTATCCGTTAATCATAAACTCGTTACACAGAATAAACCAGTCGTTGTACCCGTTAAACGGAAATTCGTTACACAGAATAGACCAGTCTTTGTACCCGTTAATCGGAGACTCGTTATACACAATAGACCAGTCATTGTAC
Organism: Mizuhopecten yessoensis; assembly: GCF_002113885.1. Classification (NCBI taxonomy): domain Eukaryota; kingdom Metazoa; phylum Mollusca; class Bivalvia; order Pectinida; family Pectinidae; genus Mizuhopecten; species Mizuhopecten yessoensis. Next base: position 10,489 of record NW_018407093.1, read on the forward strand.
CCGTTAATCGGAAACTCGTTACACAGAATAGACCAGTCATTGTACCCGTTAATCGGAGACTCGTTATACAGAATCTAGTTCATTCATTGTACCCGTTAATCGGAAACTCGTTATACAGAATAGACCAGTTTTTGTACCCGTTTATCGGAGACTCGTTATACAGAATCTAGTCAAGTCATTGTACCCGTTTATCAGAAACTCGTTATACAGAATAGACCAGTCATTGTACCCGTTAATCAGAAACTCGTTATACAGAATCTAGTCAAGTCATTGTACCCGTTTATCAGAAACTCGTTATACAGAATAGACCAGTCAATGTATCCGTTTATCGGAGACTCGTTATACAGAATCTAGACCAGTCTTTGTACCCGTCTATCATAAACTCGTTATACAGAATAGACCAGTCAATGTATCCGTCTATCAGAAACTCGTTATACATAATCTAGACCAGTCTTTGTACCCGTCTATCAGAAACTCGTTATACAGAATAGACCAGTCAATGTATCCGTTTATCGGAGACTCGTTATACAAAATAAACCAGTCATTGTACCCGTTAATCAGAAACTCGTTATACAGAATAGACCAGTCATTGTACCCGTTAAACGGAAACTCGTTACACAGAATAGACCAGTTTTTGTACCAGTTTATCGGAGACTCGTTATACAGAATCTATTCCAGTTTTTGTACCCGTTTATCGGAGACTCGTTATACAGAATCTAGTCAAGTCATTGTACCCGTTTATCGGAAACTCGTTATACAGAATAGACCAGTCAATGTATCCGTTTATCAGAAACTCGTTATACAGAATCTAGACCAGTCAATGTATCCGTTTATCAGAAACTCGTTATACAGAATCTAGACCAGTCAATGTACCCGTCAATAGGAAACTCGTTATACAGAATCTAGACCAGTCAATGTAGCCGTGTTCCGTAAAACCGACAGTGGTGAAATCTTATGTCTTTATTTAAAATATAAATATTTTCCTTTTCCTACTGCCTATATCATACTCCTATTATAAATCCACTTGTACATGTTACGCTTTAATAATTTCCCTGTAGTTGGACCACAAAGGACACTGTGTTTTACTGGTTTGATGTAAGGACACTGTGTTTTACTGGTTTGATGTAAGGACACTGTGTTTTACTGGTGTGATGTAAGGACACTGTGTTTTACTGGTGTGACGTAAGGACACTGTGTTCTACTGGTGTGACGTAAGGACACTGTGTTTTACTGGTGTGACGTAAGGACACTATTGCCGATGACTCGTCATGTATTCGTAGAATCACATCTCTGTTCTATAATCAGTATCAGAAAACGAGTTCATTGCGGAGAACTTTATGCAACAGAACTGTTCGCTAGTTTTATATAACCCAACAGTAATAACATGGGGTGGGTACTAGTGTTGGTGATTCTTCTGATGACATGTACTACCTATCAACAAGTGGCTGCTGACGTAAACAAGGGCAGCAGGTCTCCGCAGATCATCCCTGGTCACGTCATCACCGAGATCAGTCACCTTGTTATGTCGGATTGGGAATATCAACGTAAATACGACGACCTGATAACGTCTCTGAAAGGTAACTACATGTATACACTTGGTTTATGTTAAAGTGTTGTTTGTGCGAAGAGTTTCACTGTATGCACTATGGCTGCAGCTGTACATTTACATGACGATACGATACGTATCACGATATATTTACATGACGACAAGATACGTATCACGATACATTTACATGACGATACGATACGTATCACGATACGTTTACATGACGATAAGATACGTATCACGATACATTTACATGACGATACGATACGTATCACGATACATTTACATGACGATAGGATACGTATCACGATACATTTACATGACGGTACGATACGTTTCACGATACATTTACATGACGATACGATACGTATCACGATACATTTACATGACGATACGATACGTATCACGATACATTTAGTAACAGTAAAAGGAAAGAAAAAAGTTATGTTGTAGTTTTTTAATGGCAATATTACAACAGGAAATAGATATGGTCCATTATAGGCATGCCTTTAAAGTTTCATACAATTCATGTCTCTCGACGTGCATGCCGAGCTGAAGCTGTCACTTGTCTAGTCTCGTTCAACCAGACTCTTGTTGCCTGGTGGAACGGATGTGAGTAGACTAAATTCAGAAAAGACAAATTCCGGAAAACATCGTAGGTGTATCATGACCTCCCAAAAAAATTGTGTATCGTACCGTATTCAAACTATCGCGATATATCGTTGCAGCTCTTATATGCACAGTGTAGGTGCCACCTTTGACGTAACGGTTAGGTGACACCTGTTATATACAGGGTAGGTGACACCTGTTATGTACGGAGTAGGTGACACCTGTTATGCACAGGGTAGGTGACACCTGTTATGTACAGAGTAGGTGACACCTGTTATGTACAGGGTAGGCGACACCTGTTATGTACGGAGTAGATGACACCTGTTGTGTACGGAGTAGGTGACACATGTTACGTACGGAGTAGGTGACACCTGTTATGTACAGGGTAGGTGACACCTGTTATGTAAGGAGTAGGTGACATCTGTTATGTACAGGTAGGTGACATCTGTTTTGTACATAGTAGGTGACAATTGTTATGCACAGGGTAGGTGACACCTGTTATGTACAGAGTAGGTGACACCTGTTTTGTACATAGTATGTGACACCTGTTATGTACAGGGTAGGTGACACCTGTTATGTACATATCAGGTGACCCCTGTTATGTACGGAGTAGGTGACACCTGTTATGTACAGGGTAGGTGACACCTGTTATGTACAGAGAAGGTGACACCCTTTTTGTATATAGTAGGTGACACCTGTTATGTACAGGGTAGGCGACACCTGTTATGTACGGAGTAGATGACACCTGTTGTGTACGGAGTAGGGGACACATGTTACGTACGGAGTAGGGGACACCTGTTATGTACAGGGTAGGTGACACCTTTTATGTACATATCAGGTGACACCTGTTATGTACGGAGTAGGTGACACTTGTTATGTACGGAGTAGGTGACACCTGTTATGTATAGAGTAGGGGACACCTGTTATGTACAGAGTAGGTGACACCTGTTATGTACGGAGGAGGTGACACTTGTTATGTACAGAGTAGGTGACACCTGTTATGTACGGAGTAGGTGACACCTGTTTTGTACATAGTAGGTGACAATTGTTATGTACAGGGTAGGTGACACCTGTTATGTACGGAGTAGGTGACACCTGTTATGTACGGAGTAGGTGACACCTATTTTGTACATAGTAGGTGACAATAGTTATGTACAGGGTAGGTGACACCTGTTATGTACTGAGTAGGTGACACTTGTTATGTACAGAGTAGGTGACACCTGTTATGTACAGAGTAGGTGACACCTGTTATGTATAGAGTAGGTGACACCTGTTATGTATAGAGTAGGTGACACCTGTTATGTACAGAGTAGGTGACACCTGTTATGTACGGAGTAGATGACACCTGTTATGTACGGAGTAGGTGACACCTGTTTTGTACATAGTAGGGGACAACTGTTATGTACAGAGTAGGTGACACCTGTTATGTACAGAGTAGGTGACACCTGTTATGTATAGAGTAGGTGACACCTGTTATGTATAGAGTAGGTGACACCTGTTATGTACAGAGTAGGTGACACCTGTTATGTACGGAGTAGATGACACCTGTTATGTACGGAGTAGGTGACACCTGTTTTGTACATAGTAGGTGACAATTGTTATGTACAGGGTAGGTGACACCTGTTATGTACAGAGTAGGTGACACCTGTTTTGTACATAGTAGGTGACACCTGTTATGTACAGGTTAGGTGACACCTGTTTTGTACAGAGTAGGTGACACTTGTTATGTACAGGGTAGGTGACACCTGTTATGTACAGAGAAGGTGACACCTTTTTTGTATATAGTAGGTGACACCTGTTATGTACAGGGTAGGTGACACCTGTTATGTACATATTAGGTGACACCTGTTATGTACGGAGTAGGTGACACCTGTTATGTATAGAGTAGGTGACACCTGTTATGTATAGAGTAGGTGACACCTGTTATGTACAGAGTAGGTGACACCTGTTATGTACGGAGTAGGTGACACCTGTTATGTATAGAGTAGGTGACACCTGTTATGTACAGAGTAGGTGACACCTGTTATGTACGGAGTAGGTGACACCTGTTATGTACGGAGTAGGTGACACCTGTTATGTACGGAGTAGGTGACACCTGTTATATACAGAGTAGGTGACACTTGTTATGTACAGAGTAGGTGACAATTGTTATGTACAGGGTAGGTGACACCTGTTATGTACGGAGTAGGTGACACCTGTTATGTATAGAGTAGGTGACACCTGTTATGTACAGAGTAGGTGACACCTGTTATGTACGCAGTAGGTGACACATGTTATGTACAGATTAGGTGCCACTTGTTATGTACAGAGTAGCTGACACCTGTTATTTACTGCTGTCCCCATGTAGGGGCTGTTATATACTGACCTGTAGCCATTGATATAAATGTTGTCGTGCTGTCCCCATGTAGGGGCTGTTGTACTGACCTGAAGACATTGATATAAATGTTGTCGTGCTGTCCCCATGTAGGGGCTGTTGTACTGACCTGAAGACATTGATATAAATGTTGTCGTGCTGTCCCCATGTAG
>NW_018407093.1:18580-21000 GCF_002113885.1 Mizuhopecten yessoensis
AGGGGCTGTTTTACTGGCCTGTAGACATTGATATAAATGTTGTCGTGCTATCCCCCTGTAGGGGCTGTTTTACTGGCCTGTAGACATTGATATAAATGCTGTCTTGCTATTCCTCTGTAGAGGCTGTTGTGCTGACTTGTAGATATTGATATTAATGTTGTCGTGATATTACCCTGTAGGGGCTGTTATACTGACCTGTGGACCCGGATGGGTATATTTTGAAGATCACTGCTACTGGTTTTCCCGTGACGCGACCAGCTGGCCAGACGCTAGAGTGAGTATACCAAAACTTTATTGTACGATTGTTCCAAAGGAGGACCGAATTGAGCTGATCACGGCACAAAGTCATAATTTCATTATTTTTTTATTTTTATTAAGGTAATTGATAGATCACTACGCTACTTACTATACAAATGATATGTAAACGCCTGTTTGAGGTCAGTCTTTGTTTTCTGTTTTTGTTTTTCAAGTTTACTTGGTGACCCTATTGTGTAAATGACATTGATTAAATCGGCCTCTGTTATTTTCTAACTGAACTCGATATGATGTACTACTAAGCTACGGACAAGGTGAAAAGGGATCAGTTCATATCTCCTACGTTACTATAATGCAGACAGCAGCCTAAAACAGATTACTTATCTATGTATAACGGATTGTTTGTTGACGTACCTCAGACGGGTAGGTAGATCCCTCTGACAGACAGGTAGGTAGATCCCTCTGACAGACAGGTAGGTAGATCCCTCTGACAAACAGGTAAGTAGATCCCTCTCACATACGGGTAAGTATATCCCTCTCACAGACGGGTAAGTAGATCCCCTTACAGACGGGTAGGAAGATCCCTCTCACAGACGGGTAAGTGGATCCCTCTCAATGACGGGTGAGTAGATCCCTCTCACAGACGGGTTGGTAGATCCCTCTCACAGACGAGTAAGTATATCCCTCTCACTGACGGGTAAGTAGATCCCTCTCACAAACGGGTAGGTAGGTCCCACANGTAAGTAGATCCCCTTACAGACGGGTAGGAAGATCCCTCTCACAGACGGGTAAGTGGATCCCTCTCAATGACGGGTGAGTAGATCCCTCTCACAGACGGGTTGGTAGATCCCTCTCACAGACGAGTAAGTATATCCCTCTCACTGACGGGTAAGTAGATCCCTCTCACAAACGGGTAGGTAGATCCCTCTCACTGACGGGTTGGTAGATCCCTCTCACAGACGGGTAAGTATATCCCTCTCACTGACGGGTAAGTAGATCCCTCTCACAAACGGGTAATTAGATCCCTCTCACAGACAGGTAGGTAGACCCCTCTCACTGACGGGTTTGTAGATCCCTCTCACAGACAGGTAGGTAGATCCCTATGACAGACGGGTAAGTAGATCCATCTCACAGACGGGTAAGTCCCTCTCACAGACGGGTAAATATATCCCTCTCACAGACGGGTAAATATATCCCTCTCACAGACGGGTAAGTCCCTCTCACAGACGGGTAGGTAGAGCCCTCTCACTGACGGGTTAGTAGATCCCTCTCACATACGGGTAGGTAGATCCCTATCACTGACGGGTAATTAGACCCCTCTCACAGACGGGTAGGTAGAGCCCTCTCACTGACGGGTTGGGAGATCCCTCTCACAGACAGGTAGGTAGATCCCTCTCACTGACGGGTAATTAGATCCCTCTCACAGACGGGTAAGTATATCCCTCTCACCGATGGATAGGTAGATCCCTCTCACTGACGGGTAAGTAGATCCCTCTCACAGACGGGTAAGTAGATCTCTCTGACAGACGGGTAGGTAGATCCCTCTCACAGACGGGTAAGTAGATCCCTCTCACTGACGGGTAAGTAGATCCCTCTCACAAACGGGAAGGTAGATCCCTCTGACAGACGGGTAATTAGATCCCTCTCACAGACGGGTAAGTATATCCCTCTCACCGATGGATAGGTAGATCCCTCTCACTGACGGGTAAGTAGATCCCTCTCACAGACGGGTAAGTAGATCTCTCTGACAGACGGGTAGGTAGATCCCTCTCACAGACGGGTAAGTAGATCCCTCTCACTGACGGGTAAGTAGATCCCTCTCACAAACGGGAAGGTAGATCCCTCTGACAGACGGGTAGGTAGATCCCTCTCACAGACGGATAGGTAGATCCCTCTGACAGACGGGTAGGTAGATTCCTCTGACAGACAGGTGAGTAGATCCCTCTCACAGACGGGTAAGTAGATTCCTCTCACAGACGGGTAAGTAGATCCCTCTCACAGACGGGTAAGTAGATCCCTTTCACTGACGGGTAGGTAGATCCCTCTCACAGACGGGTATGTAGATCCCTCTCACAGACAGGTGAGTAGATCCCTCTCACAGACGGGTAAGTAGATCCCTCTCACAGACGGGTAAGTAGATCCCTCTCACAGACGGGTAAGTAGAT
>NW_018407093.1:26278-30001 GCF_002113885.1 Mizuhopecten yessoensis
AGTAGATCCCTCTCACTGACGGGTAAGTAGATCCCTCTCACATACGGGTAAGTAGATCCCTCTCACTGACGGGTAAGTAGATCCCTCTCACAGACGGTTAAGTAGATCCCTCTCACATACAGGTAAGTAGATCCCTCTCAATGACGGGTAAGTAAATCCCTCTCACATACGGGTAAGTAGATCCCTCTCACAGACGGGTTAGTAGATCCCTTTTACAGACGGATAGGTACATGTAGATCCCTCCCACAGATGTAGGCAATCCCGTGATGGTAACTGAACAAAAATCAGTAATTTATTTTTATCTCTTTATAAAGCGAGATTTTGTATAAACCATAAGGTCAAATCATTAATCCGAATTACCTACTTATTTACATCATAATTAGCGTAGACAAATAATGAATAAAAAGGCACATGTTAAAATGGATAACTAAGAACCAGTAGTTTGTAAGATGACATATATTTTCTAGGCACACTGCCAGACCTTACATGGTGACCTTGTGGCGATTACTGGCTTTCAAGAAAATCGTTTCGTCAAGTTTGAAATGAGGAAAATTCGGAATAAAGGTATGGAAAACGAACATTTTCTAGCACAAACATGTATAAAACATACTTCTGTCATTTTGTTTGTGTGTTAGATATATTAGACTTGGTGAATACAAAATTCCTTCAGAGGGATTTTAAGTTATTATTTCATGAGAGAGGGATCCTTAATTAACCGACCGTGTTGTTATCTCAACGCTTACCGTGGGTTCCAGTCTTGTAGTCAAATTATCTCTGAAACCGGAAAATAATCATCAGATAAGTTCGTCATACCCTTAATATGGAAACTAAGTGTTTACTTCCATTTACATTGCAGTGGTTCATACGATTATTTGTAGACGCCATATTTGACCTAAGTAACTATTGCAATTTCATTACTGGGCAGACAATATTCTTCATTGATACTTGTATTAAATATAACATCAATACCATTTCAAAACGATGTCTTTTCTCAAATATGTATCTGATACGTTTCATGTAACCAGTAAAGATATAGACGCCGTCATACATATATTTATTATATGGAGACGTCATACATATATTTAAGATATAGATGACGTCATACATATGTTTAAGATTTAGATGACGTCATACCTATCTGTAAGGTATATATGACGTCATACATAAATTTTAGATATAGATGATGTCATTTATATCTATAAGATATATACTTATGACATCATACATATGTATTTTAATTCCTACTCAAGATGGTTCAATGCAACTACAAAATGTAACCTCTTTCATTTGCCGATGAATTTGTCCAGATTTGACAGCCTGTGCGTATGATTTTACGAAGGGAGATAACTATTGACATGTTTAAACAAAGAAGATACCACTTGATGAAACTTTACATTTTTATTGAAGCTACACAAGAAATTGTACAACAACCAAAAACGATCAATCAGCAAAATATTATCAGCTAACGGTTGCTAGCGGAAGTGACAAGTCATGAACTGCCCTACAAATGCTCCCTCCAGCTACCCATTCTGCCTCTCGCGTCAGTATCAACCCTGGAACAAATCGAAAACAACGTAGATCCATGTGGTCCCCCCTATATGAAATGCCGTCGAACAGCCAACTGCCATATTAAATTGTTTCGTCCTTTCGAGCCACGTCTGGTTTCCTGTCTAACTCGTCATTCAATTACTGCAGCTTCACATTCCAGAAGATCTAAAACCTTGAAAAGCGGCTCTCCACTTTGAGCTAGTAAAAAGATGACTGGCGTAGACTCGCAGCTGAGTCTGCGCACCGCGTCTAGATATTATTCTTCCGCAATGACGAGTATCTTATGAATTCATCTATAAAAATTAAATATGGTTTTGTGTTTTGTTTCTACATAATTTTGCTGTATTGAACTAACAACGTACACCATGATGTTGAATGATGGTCCTTCAATGACGGACTATATTTTTTTACGTAAATTCGTAGACTTGCACAAGCTCCAGAATCTGGGACAAGCTATCAAAATGGACTTCACAAGTTCCAATTATTGAGAGAAAAACACACGTTGATTGAAATATAAGGTTTGAAAATTGCTTTGGTCGATTTCATCGGGTGATGAATTGAGTTGGGCCTGAAACAAATTCAACATGAACTGCTTACATTTGTTTTAAGACCTGGACCGGACACCATAGCTTGCCTCCTCATCTAGTCTCTGTGAGAACCTGAGCACACGTTCTCCTGATTAGTCATGTTGGTTTGGAATGGTGATGTTGATCGTTGATTATTTAACTAACATGTCATTGTGTTGCCTATAAAATACTGCTATCATACACTTCGAGATTGATAACTACTTTGTATTGTATTCCAGAACATCCCTCTGAAATCAAGTATTACTTCATTGGCGGAACAGACGAGCAGCGCGAGGGACGATGGATCTGGATTAGGACCGGTCAAACATTTGGATTTACCGACTGGGCATCCGGAGAACCTAACAACGCTAATAGTAATGAGGACTGCCTCGCACTGAGTGGGGAGTCGCTATCAGCCTGGAATGATGTTCCATGTCAAATGAGCTTTTATAGCATATGCAAGAAAAGGTATATAGGTATATTTCAGTATGTCTATGGTATAGACAGGCCTAGCTTCACTATCTAGGCTTGTGTTACCCAACTGGGTATCCTACTGTCTTTCATTCAATAAGAAGTGTGTTGTCTGTTTAAGAATATATTACATATTCTGGAAGATGCTAGTAACCTATAAACAAGTGAACATTTTAATTCGGTTTCAACTATTAATGTTACGGTGTAACTTGTTTTACACAACGTACCTATTAAGTCCACACGTTTTGTTTGATGAACCGTGGAAAACATTTCTTTTTCAATTATTGTTTACAATATTCTCTTTTTTTTCCAGTGTCGAATATAAAACGATACCTTGACTGAACTGGAGGGTGTTCCTGTTCCGCGACGTGGAAACAGTTGTGTTTGGCTTCAGTCATACAAAAATAAAAAGTGTGAGCAAGAAAGAATATTGACTCATAATTGGGTTTTTTCATCAGACTAAATGTTACTAGTTCTCATATACATTGTATTACGTATATAGACAGACTTAATGCCCCCAGTCCTCAGTTACATTGTATTACGTATGTAGACAGACTTAATGTTACGTGTCCTCAGTTATAATGTATTACGTGTGTAGACAGACTTAATGTTACGTGTCCTCAGTTATAATGTATTACGTGTGTAGACAGACTTAATGTTACTAGTCCTCAGTTACAATGTATTACGTGTGTAGACAGACTTAATGTTACTNNTAGACAGACTTAATGTTACTTGTCCTCAGTTACAATGTATTACGTGTATAGACAGACTAAATGTTACCAGTCCTCAGTTACAATGTATAACGTGTGTAGACAGACTTAATGTTACCAGTCCTCAGTTACAATGTATTACGTATGTAGACAGACTTAATGTTACTTGTCCTCAGTTACAATGTATTACGTATGTAGACAGACTTAATGCCCCCAGTCCTCAGTTACAATGTATTACGTATGTAGACAGACTTAATGTTACTTGTCCTCAGTTACAATGTATTACGTGTATAGACAGACTTAATGTTACTAGTCCTCAGTTACAATGCATTACGTGTGTAGACAGACTTAATGTTACTTGTCCTCAGTTATAATCTATTACTTGTGTAGACAGACTTAATGTTACTAGTCCTCAGTTACAATGTATT
>NW_018407093.1:33624-33897 GCF_002113885.1 Mizuhopecten yessoensis
TACAATGTAGTACGTGTGTAGACAGACTTAATGTTACTTGTCCTCAGTTACAATGTACGTGTTTAGACAGACTTAATGTTACTTGTCCTCAGTTACGATGTATTACGTGTATAGACAGACTTAATGTTACTAGTCCTCAGTTACAATGTATTACGTGTGTAGACAGACTTAATGTCACTAGTCCTCAGTTACAATGTATTACGTGTGTGGCCAGACTTAATTTTTTCTAGTCCTCAGTTATAATGTATTACGTGTGTAGACATACTTAATGTT
>NW_018407093.1:36369-39807 GCF_002113885.1 Mizuhopecten yessoensis
GAATGTTACTAGTTCTCAGTTACAATGTATTACGTGTGTAGACAGACTTAATGTTACTTGTCCTCAGTTACAATGTATTACGTGTATAGATAGACTTAATGTTACTAGTCCCCTGTTACAATGTTTTACGTGTATAGACAGACTTAATGTTAATAGTCTTCAGTTACAATGTATTACGTGTATAGGCAGACTAAATGTTACTAGTCCTCAGTTACAATGTATTACGTGTATAGGCAGACTAAATGTTACTAGTCCTCAGTTACAATTTATTACGTGTGTAGACAGACTTAATGTTGCTAGTCCTCAGTTACAATGTATTCCGTGTATAGACAGACTTAATGTTAATAGTCTTCAGTTACAATGTATTACGTGTATAGACAGACTTAATGTTACTTGTCATCAGTTATAATGTAATACGTGTATAGACAGACTTAATTTTACTAGTCCTCAGTTACAATGTATTACGTGTATAGACAGACCTAATGTTACTTGTCCTCAGTTACAATGTATTACGTGTATAGACAGACCTAATGTTACTTGTCCTCAGTTACAATGTATTACGTGTGTAGACAGACTTCATGTTACTAGTCCTCAGTTACAATGTATTAATTGTATAGAGAGACTTAATGTTACTTGTCCTCAGTAACAATGTATTACGTGTATAGACAGGCTTAATGTTACTTGTCCTCAGTTATAATGTATTACGTGTAAAGACAGACTTAATGTTACTAGCCCTCAGTTACATTGTATTACGTGTGTAGACAGACTTAATGTTACTAGTCCTCATTTACAATATATTACGTGTGTAGACAGACTTAATGTTACTAGTCCTCAGTTACAATGTATTACGTGTGTAGACAGACTTAATGTTACTTGTCCTCATTTATAATGTATTACGTGTATAGACAGACTTTATGTTACTATTCCTCAGTTACATTGTATTACGTTTGTAGACAGACTTAATGTTACTAGTCCTCAGTTACAATGTATTACGTGTGTAGACAGACTTCGTGTTACTAGTCCTCAGTTACAATGTATTAAATGTGTAGACAGACTTAATGTTACTAGTCCTCATTTACAATATATTACGTGTGTAGACAGACTTAATGTTACTAGTCCTCAGTTACATTGTATTACGTGTGTAGACAGACTTAATGTTACTAGTCCTCACTTACAATGTATTGCGTATGTAGACAGACTTAATGTTACTAGTCCTCACTTACAATGTATTGCGTATGTAGACAGACTTAATGTTACTAGTCCTCATTTACAATGTATTACGTGTATAGACAGACTTAGTGTTACTAGTCCTCAGTTATAATGTATTACGTGTATAGACAGACTAAATGTTACTAGTCCTCAGTTACAATGTATTACGTGTATAGACAGACTTAGTGTTACTATATCTCAGTTACAATGTATTACGTGTATAGACACACTTAATGTTACTAGTCCTCAGTTACAATGTATTACGTGTGTAGACAGACTTAATGTTACTAGTCCTCAGTTACAATGTATTACGTGTATAGACATACTTAGTGTTACTATATCTCAGTTACAATGTATTACGTGTATAGACACACTTAATGTTACTAGTCCTCAGTTACAATGTATTACGTGTATAGACAGACTTAATGTTACTAGTCCTCAGTTACAATGTTTTACGTGTATAGACAGACTTAATGTTACCAGTCCTCAGTTACAATGTTTAAATGTATAAACAGAGTTGTTCTCTGTCCCTTTACCCAGGCACTGGTTAGAAATCAATGAATTGGTATTTGCCCCTTTACCCAAACACTGGTTAGAAATCAAGGAATTGGTATTTGCCCCTTTACCCAGACACTGGTTAGAAATCAATGAATTGTTCTCTGCCCCTTTAACCAGACACTTGTTAGAAGTCAATAAATTGTTCTCTGTCCATTACCTAGACACTGGTTAGAAATCAATGAATTGTTCTCTGTCCCTATACCCAGTCACTGGTTAGAAGTCAATGAATTGTTTTCTGTCCCTATACCCAGACACAGGTTAGAAGTCAATGACTTGTTCTCTGTCCCTATACCTGGACACTGGTTAGAAGTCAATGAATTGTTCTCTGTCCCTATACCCAGACACTAGTTAGAAGTCAATGAATTGTTCTCTGTCCCTATACCTAGACACTGGTTAGAAGTCAATGAATTGTTTTCTGTCCCTATACCCAGACACTGGTTAGAAGTCAATGAATTGATCTCTGTCCATTTTCCCAGACACTGGTTAGAAATTAATGAATTGTTCTCTGTCCATTTACCTGGACACTGGTTAGAAGTCAATGAATTGATTTCTTACCTTTTACCCAGACACTGGTTAGAAGTCAATGAATTGATTTCTTACCCTTTTCCCAAACACTGGTTAGAAGTCAATGAATTGATTTCTTACCCTTTACCTAGACACTGGTTAGAAGTTAATGAATTGTTCTCTGTCCATTTACCTGGACACTGGTTAGAAGTCAATGATTGATTTCTTACCCTTTACCTAGACACTGGTTAGAAGTCAAGAAATTATTATCTGTCCCTTAACCAAGACACTCGTTAAAAATCAATAAATTTGTCTCTGCCCCTTTACCCTGACTAGTTAGATGTCAATGAATTGTTCTCTGACCCTTTACCCAGACACTGGTTAGAAGCCAATGAATTGGTTTTTGCCCCTTTACCCAAACACTTGTTAGAAATCAATGAATTGGTATTTGCCCCTTTACCTAGACACTGGGTAGAAATCAATGAATTGGTATTTGCCCCTTTACCTAGACACTGGTTAGAAATCAATGAATTGTTCTCTGCCCCTTTACCTAGATACTGGTTAGATGTCAATGAATTGATTTCTTACCCTTTACCCAGACACTGGTTAGAAATCAATTAAATGTTCTCTGTCCCTTTACCTAGACACTGGTTAGAAGTTAATGAATTGACCCCTGTCCCTATACCCGGTCACTAGTTGGAATCAATGAACTGTTCCCTGTCAATTTACCTAGACACTGGTTAGAAGTTAATGATTGATTTTTTACCCTTTACCTAGACACTGGTTAGAAGTCAAGCAATTATTATCTGTCCCGTAACCAAGACACTCGTTAAAAATCAATAAATTTGTCTCTGCCCCTTTACCCTGAATAGTAAGATGTCAATGAATTGTTCTCTGCCCCTTTACCCAGACACTGGTTAGAAGCCAATGAATTGGTTTTTGCCCCTTTACCCAAACACTGGTTAGAAATCAATGAATTGGTATTTGCTCCTTTACCTAGACACTGGTTGGAAATCAATGAATTGGTATTTGCCCCTTTTCCTAGACACTGGTTAGAAGTCAATGAATTGTTCTCTGCCCCTTTACCCAGACACTGGTTAGAAGCCAATGAATTGGTTTTTGCCCCTTTACCCAAACACTGGTTAGAAATCAATGAATTGGTATTTG
>NW_018407093.1:42936-65930 GCF_002113885.1 Mizuhopecten yessoensis
TACCCAGACACTGGTTAGAAATCAATGAATTGTTCTCTGTCTCTATACCCAGACACTGGTTAGAAGTCAATGAATTGTTCTCTGTCCCGTTACCCAGACACTGGTTAGAAGTTAATGAATTGTTCTCTGTCCCTATACCAGACACTGGTTAGAAGTCAATGAATTGTTCTCTGTCCCTATACCCAGACACTGGTTAGAAGTCAATGAATTGTTTTCTCTCCCTATACCCAGACACGGGTTAGAAGACAATGAATTGTTCTCTGTCCCTATACCCAGACACTAGTTAGAAGTTAATGAATTGTTCTCTGTCCCTTTACCCAGACACTGGTTAGAAGTCAATGAATTGATTTCTTACCCTTTACCCAGACACTGGTTAGAAGTCAATGAATTGATTTCTTACCCTTTACCCAGACACTGGTTAGAAGTCAATGAATTGGTTTTTGCCCCTTTACCCAGACACTGGTTAGAAGTCAATGAATTGGTTTTTGCCCCTTTACCCAGACACTGGTTAGAAGTCAATGAATTGGTTTTTGCCCCTTTACCCAGACACTGGTTAGAAGTCAATGAATTGTTCTCTGTCCCTTTACCCATACACTGGTTAGAAGTCAATGAATTGTTCTCTGTCACTTTACCGAGACACTGGTTAGTTTCAAGACACGATATAAAAAAAAAATATACATATAACATTTATCTGTATTACAACCAGTCCCACAAATATGAAAAACCTTTTATTAAACAAAATCTAAATAAAACTGTCAGCGTAAATCACGGACAAGAAACGTCAAAACATCAATTTGATGATGGCTGGTTGATTGTATCGAGGTTAACGGCCTATGAACAGCGAAGGTCATTTAAGGACGTGCCTCACTGTGTGTGGTGTAGGCGTGCATATATGAATATTTGCTGTGCAGTGTTGGTAAAATTGGCTCCTTGGGATAATGCGGAACTGATGCCGACTTTATAGTGTTATCTCACTGAAATACCATGCCGAAGGCACCCATCATAGCATTATGCCCGGTCACAATATATTGACAACGGATGAACCAGTTGTTGTCATTCCCCTAAATGTTGAACGTTAAGCAGCGAATAACAACAACCATTTCAAAGACCTTGGTACAAATTGTATGTCCCGTGCTAGGGGACAGAACCCATTACCTTCCTCACCTGGGTGAACGTTTAACAGTAAATCCAAAATTAAGATATTGCCAAGCAAGGCGCTAGAAAACAAAATGTAGTTAGAAGTAGAAAGAAGTGGAAAGCTACCAAATATTGCAATAGGTGCAGCCGATTTATTTTGGTCGCTTTTGTGTCACCAAATAAAGGGCACAAATCCAAATCCGCTATTCTGCCTAGGGTTCACTCATCAGTCGTCTCTTAGGAATAAGTAGTCGGTAACAGCAGCTGCATTCTTTTCTTAGTTCCAGACCTGCAGGGGTGCACAGTGATCATGTGACCATAGTGATGATGTCACCATGGTGATGGTGTAAGCATAGTGATGATGTGACCATAGTGATGATGTAACCATAGTGATCATGTGACCATAGTGATGATGTTACCATAGTGATGATGTGACCATAGTGATGATGTGACCATAGTGATGATGTAAGCATAGTGATAATGTCACCATGGTGATGGTGTAAGCATAGTGATGATGTGAGCGTAGTGATGATGTAACCATAGTGATGATGTGACCATGGTGATGATGTAAGCATAGTGATGATGTAACCATAGTGATGATGTCACCATAATGATGATGTGAGCGTAGTGATGATGTAACCATAGTGATGATGTAAGCGTAGTGATGATGTAACCATAGTGATGATGTGACTATGGTGATGATTTGAGCATAGTGATGATGTAAGCGTAGTGATGATGTAACCAAAGTGATAATGTTACCATAGCGATAATGTCAGCATCGTGAGGATGTTACCATAGTGATGATGTAAGCGTAGTGATGATGTCACCATGGTAATGATGTCACCATAGTGATGATGTGAGCGTAGTGATGATGTAACCATTGTGATGATGTGAGCGTAGTGATGATGTCACCATAGTGATGATGTAACTATAGTGATGATGTGAGCGTAGTGATGATGTCACCATAGTAATGATGTAACCATGGTAATGATGTTACCATAGTGATGATGTAACCATAGTGATGATGTGAGTGTAGTGATGATGTCACCATAGTAATGATGTTACCATAGTGATGATGTGAGCGTAGTGATGATGTAAGCATAGTGATGATGTCATCGTGGCGATGATGTTACCATAGTGATGATGTGAGCGTAGTGATGATGTCACCATAGTGATGATGTCACCATAGTGATGATGTGAGCGTTGTGATGTTGTCACCATAGTGATGATGTGAGCGTAGTGATGACGTAAGCATAGTGATGATGTCACCATAGTGATGATGTCACCATAGTGATGTTGTTACCATAGTGATGATGTGAGCGTAGTGATGATGTCACCATAGTGATGATGTCACCATAGTGATGATTTCAACATAGTAATGATGCTGCCATAGTGATGATGTTACCATAGTGATGATGTGAGCGTTGTGATGATGTCACCATAGTGATGATGTGAGCGTTGTTATGATGTCACCATAGTGATGATGTCACCATAGTGATGATGTGAGCGTAGTGATGATGTAAGCTAAAACTCCCGATGTATGTATATTCGTATCACATATAGCACCTGTATGCCCGTATTTATGTACTGTCATCTTTGAATAAATTGTGACTTTTTCCTTTAGTAATCAAAGAGGTAAATGCAAACAAAATCATAAAAAAACAAGAATAACATAATAAAAAATATGTAATAGCATTTCAGAGCTATAGAGTTAAACTTTATATTGTTCGGTAACACGGCCGTAAATGCACCCATTTGACATGCGATACTCCAGGCTATTGTATGTCACTACCATTACAGACAGAAATCGGAGTCACCATTCAACTAGATTATACAACATGAGATTCATATATCAACTAACGCTCACAAATGCTCCTCTTGTTTACCATTAAAATTTCTGGAGGATCAAATTAACCAAACACGGAACAAAGTCGGGCCATGTTTCCCTTCCTCTGTGATGAATCCTTCATACACGTGTGTGTGTTCACAGTTACAAACTGGAGATTTACATTTTAGAATAATATTTGAACATAAAAGATCGGTGAACTTGTGTTGTAGTTTCTGGTACATTAGAATCACGTTGAAGTATCGGTACTGTCGTCTTGTTTTGAGAGTGGTAGCATAAAATTCATTAAAATCAAACTCACCAGCATACTTTCTTTATGATGTTGGATCAAACTGACATCCCAAAGATCAATGGTCCATTAGCGTCTAGTACGTTGTTTTGATTTTCTATACTGGCGATTAGGACCTGAAACACAAACAATAAATTATCTCCCTTTGTAACACATATTACTTAATATTATGTCGACATTATAATAGTAGTCACGCACCAACGAAGTAGTTAATAGTCGTTAAAGTTGGCATGCTCCAATTGCCGAGTTTAGCTGAATCTTGTAAAAAAAAAAAACATCGACGGCTTTATGTGTCATTTATCAAGTTGGCTAGATTCTTGTCAGTATGCATGACCAGTTGAGCGTTTTAACAGAGATGTTGTGAAATTTAATTTTGTGTAAATTCTATGTAAAAAAAGCTACGTGCAAGGAATTCTTCTTCTTTTATATCAATGATCGACACTACCAACTGTTCTCCATTCTAGAATTGTCATGGTATTTCAGTTGGAAGCGAGGCGTGGCTTAAGTGCGTTGGGCGGAGTTTAACACGAGTGGAATATTACTCTGTATGATAATGATCCGTATCCAATCAAAACACACGCCCCAAACGAGTCGTGTTCGAATTCTTGATTTGAATTACGTAATAAACAAATTTAAATGCAAAATAGAGAACTTCCGATAAAATTCATCTACAATG
Organism: Mizuhopecten yessoensis; assembly: GCF_002113885.1. Taxonomy (NCBI): domain Eukaryota; kingdom Metazoa; phylum Mollusca; class Bivalvia; order Pectinida; family Pectinidae; genus Mizuhopecten; species Mizuhopecten yessoensis. The sequence goes on from NW_018407093.1 coordinate 46,885, forward strand.
ACAATGATTTTAAATATTTCTTCACTGTGCTGCCAAATTGTACCGTTTGTTCGCAAATCCCTAGTGCACATGTACATAAGTGCATTTTTGTCCAGAGTTGCAGTCCCACAGCTAATAAAGGAGACGATCTTATATTTATGTATTTACTGATTATTTTTAGCAAAAATCACTTATCACGAAAGGTCCATAGCTGACTATTACCAACTGATTAAAGGTGCTGCCGACAGCCGGCGTTGCTCGGTAACGGTATCTCTAACACAGTGTTAACGGTGGAGCTACCCAAGGACAGCTGTCAAACCAAACAGTAACGTTACACAGCAGCAGGTGACCCTTGGCCTCTTCAGTAGTCTGAGTATGACGTCACACTTAGGGAACACTTTGACTCACTATGTGTTGTCACGAGGTCTAAAAAAACCTCTTAATGTGCCGCTTAAAACATTGGAAGCAGCAAGCTATGTTTCTACCGGCCCGAAACTGGCAGGGATTAGTAGTGAGGAGTGACGAAGCATGATGGCTGGAAAAGTATACACAACACGACCGGCTAGGACATTGCGCTCTTATTCATGAACCCTTTCACATACTCAACCATGGGTTTCGTACTCAAATCAACTCGCTCCAATCATATAATACTGTGAAAAAAAGCAAGAAGCAAATATTTAAAACGGTATTCGTATTTAAGTGTCTCCAAACAAACAGGCAGGGGAGGGAACTGATGAGTGCCGAAAGTCAAATGTTCAAATACTCTCAAACAAACAGGCCGGGGAGTGTACTGATGAGTGCCGAAAGCGTAATATCTAAATAGTTGTTTACATATTGAAGGTGTATCAAATTGTTAAACCGAAATCCGAGTATAATGTTAAATATGTAAAACATTGCCCATTCCAAAGTCGAAAAAACGAGAGATCACCTTGGAGCCCGGTATTTATTACTATTACACTCTGTACACGTGTTTTAATTGTAAACAGATGTATCAGCTTACTGATTAGTATACAGCCGGGTAACAAGGTCAGGTATGGACGAGCCTTCGGATCCTGGTCGGTGTATTATGTATCGTCATTTCAGTAATTTATGACGAAATTACGTAAGCATCCTTTAGTAACCACCCACAATGAAGTTTGCAATTCTTTGAAGACATCTCGTATACCGGTCAGGACTGATTTATTGAACGCACATGTGGTGTGTCTCTATCTAAATCCCTCACACGCTTGTTACGGGGGCTGCTTTAACAGTAGAAAGAAATTGTTTATGTATCGTAACAACATGTTTAAATGTTATGGTCTGTGTCTGATGAATGAAATATAAAGCAGACTTTATACAGGATACAGGTAGATGTAAAACGTTAAGTTAGACATGATATACAACCAGAACCAAACACTTCTCTTTATTTAGTTGTAAACATTTTTTGTTATGTTGAATTCCTCCCAAGATGAACCCAATTCATCAGCCCAGGATATCGACAAACCACTTTCAAATTCTTATATCTCATGTGACTCTGTAACGACACTTGTCATTGGTTAATATATACGATAGTATGACATTGCCCCTCTATGACCCTACCAAATTCAGTTGTCATTCATTTAGGCTATGAATGTCATGGACCGATTGTTGATGTCATCATTATTATGACGTCATAATTGTTGCGTTAGATACCACTGACCCTTCCCGTGCGATGTCTGTTCTATTCATTGAACAGGCATAAAACGATACATACATTATTTGAACTAAATGCGGAATAAAAATAAGCGTAATGGAATTTTTATGAGATGAACAGATTCCGAAGTTGGTAACTATAAGTATTGAACTGCTTTCAGTTGGCATTCATAGGCAATACTAATGTCAACTGAAAGCATTTCAATGATAGTCAGTGATAGTTACTTATCATCTTTTGACCAATGGTCGACTGAAAATGAAAAACCCTTCCCTAATATATCCTGGTAAAATAGACAAAATAGGATAACTGCCCCTTGGGTCAGATACGATAGCACGCGCAGCTTGTTGTGAAAGGAACTAGTTCACCATGCTTACCATAGGCGTATGGACATTGAAGTAGACAAGACAAATACTTTTCTTTTGACTTGGTAGAATAGATATGATCACCAATTGTTTGTACAGTATGTTGGAAAATTCGAAAATGTTGGGAAATAATCAACCAAGGATGCAAGCAGTGGTCGTTAATTATTGTTTCCACTGTTTTCTCACCCACGTTATATATTCAACCGTAATACACGCACATACGTTACTAATATCTCAGTTAAGGCGACAAACAGGTTATGAATTCTACGAAAACACTTCAGCAACAACTCACCATATTGATAGCTTATTTCCTATTGCTATGATGGCTGGTTGTCAGTCAATCGAGCCTCGGGTCAGAATACAGGACTCCAGCACCGGGTTATGAGAAAGGCAGTCATACGCATTTCACGGGATTGTTACAGCTACGACATACTGATGGCTGTCTGAGGCTCTCCGTTAATCCACAACAGATCGTTACAAAGTAGATTGACGTACAGGTCCAAGTCCGTCAATCCACAACAGATCGTTACAAAGTAGAATGACGTACAGGTCCAAGTCCGTCAATCCACAGCAGATCGTTACAAAGTAGATTGACGTACAGGTCCAAGTCCGTCAATCCACAACAGATCGTTACAAAGTAGAATGACGTACAGGTCCAAGTCCGTCAATCCACAACAGATCGTTACAAAGTGGTTGACGTACAGGTCCAAGTCCGTCAATCCACAACAGATCGTTACAAAGTAGATTGACGTACAGGCCCAAGTCGGTCAATCCACAGCAGATCGTTACAAAGTAGATTGACGTACAGGTCCAAGTCGGTCAATCCACAACAGATCGTTACAAAGTGGTTGACGTACAGGTCCAAGTCCGTCAATCCACAACAGATCGTTACAAAGTAGATTGACGTACAGGCCCAAGTCGGTCAATCCACAGCAGATCGTTACAAAGTAGATTGACGTACAGGTCCAAGTCGGTCAATCCACAACAGATCGTTACAAAGTGGTTGACGTACAGGTCCAAGTCCGTCAATCCACAACAGATCGTTACAAAGTAGATTGACGTACAGGTCCAAGTCCGTCAATCCACAGCAGATCGTTACAAAGAAGTTTGACGTACAGGTCAGTCGATTACATACGACGTCATTGGGAGCACAATGAGCATGCTACTTCTTATCAACAAGTGTAATAAGACACAAATACGTAGAGGTATTTATAATCTAATGAATGCCAAAGACAAAAGGAAATAGACAGCATTAAGCAGTTCCATTGCGACCAAATTAAGTAGAAAGTAAATTGTTTTCTTTCTGTTTGTATAGTCAACGTTGGACTGAAGGATCTGATCCCAATATGTAACGGCTGTGAGATTGACTACGATTAACGCTAAAGGGGATACTTTGAGAAATGTCTCCCTACACAATAAACGGCTGTGAGATTGACTACGATTAACACTAAGGGGGATACTTTGAGAAATGTCTCCCTACACAATAACAGATCCTCCTCCACATTGTCGTGTTCCTTAACGCATGCATTTGTGTATTGTTCGCCGCGACGTCCTCTGCCATCTGACCGTTCTCGGCCATACCCGGCGTCCATGGTTACCAATGACCCTGTTCGCCGTTTGAAAAACTGTTCCGGTAAAAAAAGGTAAACCAGCCGTAACGTTCTTTCGTGACGCCTCGACGTTGCGCGTGGACGTCTATTTCTGGGACAACGTTGCAATTGTCCGAATAAAAACAATAATCCGACCTCTCCTAACCTCAGGCCTTCGCGACATTCTTACTGTTTAACTAGGACGGAATTACTGTGCACTGTATATAACAGATCAGTTGTTCGTTTTGGAATAGTTTCCAAGTTTAGCACAGGTGGGTGTGCCTCAGATGCTTGAATTATGACAATTTTGTTAAAAGTGTAACAGTAAGGTGGTTCTGTGTCGGGCCTCTTGCAGTTTGAGCCAAAACCTGTTTTACAGTACCTGGAGCAATCACGCTATATTTAACTAGACTTGGTAAACAAACAGTGTATATATAAGAATATTTACTAAACTTGTCTCTCTCTTGAGAAAAAAAGTATACTTTTCTGTGATAATTTGGACTTGTTTATTGCTTAAGCTTTTGATATTGTTTTATCAATGTAAAACACAGTAAAAAATACGTCTCGTAATACCAGGACAGACAAAATGACCTTTTCATTTCCCACCCAGAATCCCCTACCCCGCGCTTCCTAAAGGGTTGTCTCTTGTGGCTCCAAGTATGTCATTTTCATCTTACAGAATAATTCATTTTCTGTGTACAACTGTAAACAAGCTAGTATTAAATTTCTAGCAGTGTCCTTTAATTCATTTGAAAATGTTATAAAAACAGCGTAAAACTGCCCAGTCACCATGTAAATGAGACGTCACACTGTTACACTGTATAATCGCTGTGATCTGAACGGGGTGTTCTCAGTTCCCCCACTTTAAATGTTTGCATCTGTTTCAAAGAAGCTGATTTGCATAAGCAATTTACTTGAATAATTGGGAGGATGCATTGTAATAAGATAGTTTGCCATTTTTATAAAAAAAACAATTGTTTCAGAAAGTCTCTGGAGAATATGGGGTGTACGTCGGAACGTCTTGTTATGGTTCAGCTTGACGTCTAAACAGACCGTTGATTTATAATTCAGAAGTTATTTGTAAAACTTGTGTAGTGTATATTCTTTATAAAACGTATAACAATCATCACTATCTATGTGACTCCTTACCCTCGGCTAAAGATAAGGAAACATCTGAGGGACACCCATTGTATCAGACACATCTGAGGGACACCCATTGTATCAGACACATCTGAGGGACACCCATTGTATCAGACACATCTGAGGGACACCCATTGTATCAGACACATCTGAGGGACACCCATTGTATCAGACACATCTGAGGGACACCCATTGTATCAGACACATCTGAGGGACACCCATTGTATCAGACACATCTGAGGGACACCCATTGTATCAGACACATCTGAGGGACACCCATTGTATCAGACACATCTGAGGGACACCCATTGTATCAGACACATCTGAGGGACACCCATTGTATCAGACACATCTGAGGGACACCCATTGTATCAGACACATCTGAGGGACACCCATTGTATCAGACACATCTGAGGGACACCCATTGTATCAGACACATCTGAGGGACACCCATTGTATCAGACACATCTGAGGGACACCCATTGTATCAGACACATCTGAGGGACACCCATTGTATCAGACACATCTGAGGGACACCCATTGTATCAGACACATCTGAGGGACACCCATTGTATCAGACACATCTGAGGGACACCCATTGTATCAGACACATCTGAGGGACACCCATTGTATCAGACACATCTGAGGGACACCCATTGTATCAGACACATCTGAGGGACACCCATTGTATCAGACACATCTGAGGGACACCCATTGTATCAGACACATCTGAGGGACACCCATTGTATCAGACACATCTGAGGGACACCCATTGTATCAGACACATCTGAGGGACACCCATTGTATCAGACACATCTGAGGGACAGCCATTGTATCAGACACATCTGAGGGACACCCATTGTATCAGACACATCTGAGGGACACCCACTGTATCAGACACATCTGAGGGACAGCCAATGTGTCAGACACATCTGAGGGACAGCCATTGTATCAGACACATCTGAGGGACACCCATTGTATCAGACACGTGTAACGTACAATTCATAACTCGTAAACATACACCATTGCCACGTCGGGGAGATCAATACAAGGGTCCGACTGATTAACGTTTTCAATGCTAACTACTTAAACAAGACACACATTGGTTGGTTGGTTGGTTGGTTGGTTGGTTAATGGGTTTATCGTCTGCCTTTTACTGACGTTAGTCTGTGTGGCGGCCGACGTGAGGGGGAAGTTGTCGCTTGTCCTAGGCCCGTCCAGGTCACGCTCGAAGATCGGACAGATCCTCAGATGGTCCACGGATCAGCGTCCTTAGTGTAGTCCCCCACTGCCCTCCTATAAAGACACACACATTCAATTTCATGTTTTATATTTGGTAAAAGATACAGTTAGCCAGAAATAAACTACACTGCATCATATAGCTGTTTCGTCCTTCTAGGAATCATCGATGATTTTAGGAGCCAAAACAAGTGGAAATCTAAATTGGTATAACCTAGTTTTGAAACAAAATTAATTTAAACACGCAAGCCTGCGGTAACGTTACTACTCGAGTGAAGTGCTATTACCATCGACTGTCATATTCAGAAAGGAATTTGAAACTTTCTTTAGAACGGAAGAATATATAAACAGAAATAGAATGATATTCAATAGGTGTTTACTTACTAGACATTGTAAACAATAATGGATGTTTGATATTAACAGGGATAGAGGCAACAATTGTGTGAAAACAAGAGTAAACGTGGATGTCAACAAGACTCTAGGTTAGGGTTGTCTGATCAGGTATAAACACTGCCAATCTTTAACCAGATTTTTATTTTTTGTCCATGAATGAAAATATCCTCGTAAACTCAGATATACAACTGTGTTATAGGTACGTTGGAGCCCAGCAAGTCTTCGAAATCACTTACAGTCAAAATTAAGGTAGACATGTTTTTTCTCTCTTTACTATCGTGAACGTTTATGATAATCCTGTTGGCAGATCTGGAGAAAATTCTTGAGATCAAGTCAGTGTGTTCACTTTATATCAACCAGTCTTCATTACCTATATGGAAATCATAAATCACATTTCTCGGAAAAAGTTAGAAAGTAAAGAGTGTATTATATCAAGTACTGCTTTAACATCCATGTCAGTGGTGGCTGATGTCATAGAAGGACAACATAGCTGTATGGTGACAGTTGTGGTATCCTGTGTATGTATTAGTCTTTCAACTGAACAAAATGGGTTTTTTTCCAATACGGTACATCAGTAAATGGCCAATCATTAAGCATTGAACTAAAATCTGTTCAATACTTATATTTACCATTTTTGAAATCTGTTCATCTCATAGAAAAAACAATAACACGTACTATTACTGTTCAGCATTTAGATTTTGATTCGTTAGAAAAACACAAGTGTGTGGTGTTGCTTTTATCACATAATACCTTCCGTATTTAGTAGAGATCGATACATTATTTTTTTGTGTGCAAATACCGGGAACTTTTCAGTTCGCCATGACAAGGGGATTCCCATAAAATGTAGTTCCGGCTAGTAGGTAAATACAACATTCCGTATTGCACATGTGTCATACAGAACGTTTCATTTCATGGTCTGAAAATTGCTCGTATTACTATAACAAAATTATTCAACCTAGCCTAGAACTGGTATCAAATATAATTAATTTTTCAACCTTGCCTAGAACTGGTATCAAATAGAATTAATTATTCAACTTGGCCTAAAACTGGTATCGAATATGATATATTAAACACCAATATCCACACACATGGAAAAGGAATTTGAAGTCGGTAAACACAACAACTGAATCTACTTTGCTATATATCGCTTTCCCAGTTGTCAGTAGCGTGCAATACAATAGATTTGTTAGACAATAACTACCATGTGCTTTTTTGGGAGGGAGTTCACCCGCGTCATCCCCTTTAATTGACCTCTCGAAAAACGATATATGTGATCATTATCTCACAGCCACGGGGGCTATGGATTAACCCACAGCATGTGTGTATCCGCTGACGTGTAAAGGTGGTTTAGTTAGATGTTTTAGGGGATAAGATCAACACTAGGTAAAACTATCTCTTCAATGATGACAAATGTGGCATGAGTGGCAGGGTCGCGGGGTCGCGGGGTCGCGAGATCTGAAGTCATTATTTATCTCCTTTGGGTGGTCGGGTGGTGCAGTGGATAGCGCACTTGCCTTTCACCAAGGCGGCCGGGGTTCGATTACCTGATCGGACGTGAAAAGGTTAACGGTCACCTGCCCGACTACGTGGGTTTTCTCCAGGTACTCCGGTTTCCTCCCACACTAAGAACCCCCTCCTCACGCACTAACATCCTGGCCAAGAAGAGTGATTAATAGAAGTTGAAATAAAAAGTTTTATAATTGTTGCAAAATAAATTAAGTTTATTTTTTAACTATCTCCCTGCAATTTTGGTAGGTGTTAAAATACTTGACACCGTCAAAAACAGTTTTCTTGCGTATTCATGCGAAATGTATTCTCTTTACACAGTATCATTTCTGTTTTCGACATACAACAAAAATATACACATCAGGTCATCACATGAACAATACATTATGTAAAGTACACTTGAAAAACATGTGTTTTATAGTGATACAGAAAAGCGGAAGAATTTGTTGAAAGCATTCCGGTGTATTATCACTTTTGAATCATACTTGCCTTGTTTCCCTAACCATTAACCTTCCCATCTGCGTTTGTTTGTTGTTTCATAAAGTGTTTTTATCTAAAGGTTAGATTCTCCAAAAATGTCCGCCCCGTCCCTCTCCTCCACCTCTATCCGTTTTCACTTGAACCCTATAAACTATTCATTAAAAGTTTCCTTGTTCGTAATTGTGGTTTCGGGTTGGTTTAAGGTAACAAAAAATAAAGGTCAATAATGATGAACTTTACTACAGGATTATGTTTCCGTTAGACTGTATAATTATCAATAGTCAAGGACAATGTCGCTGTTTTATCGTGGGAGAACACGCTTCTGCGCAATGAGATAATTTCGTTCAGTAAGTCGTGCTGAATTCTTCTGCAGTATTCCATACAACATTGTGCCGTTCATATTGGTTATACAGACATCTTTATCAATGTCAAGAAATGATATTCCCTAAATAAACACAATCAGCAGGGAGTGGCTTTCCCTACTAACGACCGAGGGAACTTAGTTCAAAGCAGCTATGACCTGTGCGGGACTGTTTAAGACCTCATCGCACCTTGCGGAGTGATATATAGTTGTATAGTCAAATTATAACTTCCCTATGACATCTCTCCCCTCTACATCCTGTGGTTACTTCAGGTCACCTCCCCCCTCTATATACTGTCGCTACCGTGCCTGCTGTGTCTAAATACAAGTGTGCCTGTCTATACCGCTTGTACGAGTAACGAAGATGTCGGGGCACATTTTGGTGAGTGTTAATGTTGTGCGTGCATGTATTAGTGGTGCACGTTCTTTGTCCCGTTCACCAATGAAAAACGTCGTGATATCACTGACATGGTAGAATTGATGGCCTAATCAGTACCTGACACAGAAAGGATTTCGTCGGTAGGTAGCACTAATAAATATTGTACCGTTCTTCGGTCGAAAGTGCATTCAAGGCATTGCTAGTTTTTGTTTGTTACAAAAACACATTGCGCGCGCATCGAGAAAACCTACTTTCCTTATATGTCGACCGACCGTAGCACCTTTTGTATACTTCTGTCCTTTTGACCTTCAATGTCTTATAATACATCACTTATTCATGGTACGCTGTTGTACACGGAACAGGCAAAACTCTAAACCAGCCATTTAACAATTGGCTTCAAAAGCCTGTCAGATACATATTTGTTCACCACAAAACGCCTGGCATTTTCATAGCTGTCTGCAGCAGACATCTCATATCAAATATCTAGTTTGAAATGAAAGATCTTTACGATATATACGGAGGGTCTGCCTTGCCGATGGTGTGAATGAAATAGATAGGTCGCGTAGATTGAAGATTTAAACAAACACATCAGTCCCCTCCTTACCTGGTCATTAACACCTGACAGAGACTGGTGTGGTGTGGCTCGGCGGAGCGATTTAGATAAGTGATAGGCGATATTTTCTTGACTTCAGGTGTGTAATTTGTTTTTGAAATCGTTTATGGTCACACTGGTATCGGTTAAAAAATATACATCGGAGATTGGCCTCGGGGCCGGACCATCTGTCTCCCCAGCTAGCACACTTGATCAGATCTAGGGTGGCCCTGGGGCCGGACCATCTGTCTCTCCAGCTAGCAAACTTGATCAGATTTAGGGTGGCTTCGGGGCCGAACCATCTGTCTCCCCAGCTAGCACACTTGATCAGATCTAGGGTGGCCCTGAGGCCGGACCATCTGTCTCTCCAGCTAGCAAACTTGATCAGATTTAGGGTGGCTTCGGGGCCGAACCATCTGTCTCCCCAGCTAGCACACTTGATCAGATCTAGGGTGGCCCCGAGGCCGGACCATCTGTCTCCCCAGCTAGCAAACTTGATCAGATCTAGGCTGGCCTCGGGGCGGGACCATCTGTGTTCCCAGCTAGCAAACTTGATCAGATCTAGGGTGTCCTCGGGGCTGGACCATCTGTCTCCCCAGCTAGCAAACTTGATCAGATCTAGGGTGGCCCCGAGGCCGGACCATCTATCTCCCCAGCTTGCAAACTTGGTCAGATCTAGGGTGGCCTCGGGGCCGGACCATCTGTCTCCCCAGCTAGCAAACTTGATCAGATCTAGGGTGGCCTCGGGGCCGGACCATCTGTCTTCCCAGCTAGCAAACTTGATCAGATCTAGGGTACAAACCGTATATGATTAAAGCACTAATGATCAGTGGTAAGTATAGATACCGATGCCTGTCTGGAAGAACGTAAAGGAATCCTTTCATTAATATTAAACGGAAATCAATGGAGAAATATCGATGATTTTATCCAGTAGTTATGTAGCCCTCTGAACCTGTCATCAGACTTAAACATTTTGACAGATATATGTCTGGTGTAGTTTTCTTAAAACTGTTGCTATGTGTAAACGGATTCTACTCTGTCGTTTTACACTAAGGAAATGTGTTTTCGTCGTCATTTTGTAATAGGGAAAAGGTGCGCGTAATGCACGTGGAAGTTGTTTGTTTGCTAGATACTTTAACAAGTAAAAAGTATAATATGATAAAGATAATTTACTGTTTCTACATTCCCTGCCGGTGATGATTTTTTTTTTTTTTTTTTTTTTTTTATAAATACGTGTTTTTTTCTTCAACTTCGGGTTAGAAGGCCTGCTCTGGTCAAACAAATAGTTGTTCAAAATGTCTGATCTTCAGCTTCCGGTCCATCGATAAATAATATGGTAGGCTTAAAAAATGTCTGAAGTTCTGTAAAGCATACAGTATTGATGTTTGACCTATGTGTGTCTGGTATGTCGGCCTTCAAATTGCACTGCAGAAAAATAATTAATTTTCAGTGTGTTCGTTACGTACATCTCGTTAGGATTAAGACTTTGGTTTGTAATAGAAAACGTGAATACAATCCCTTTTCTCTTGAAACGATTTTAAAGTCAAACGTTCAACATGCGTTCTCTTTCAGAAATCAAATTTCCATATGAATGAGTTAAATTGTCAATGGCAAGCTTTAGTTTTGCAATTTGATTGATGACTAAAAACAACAATCGCAAGGCTAGAAGCACGCGCAGTGAGACCAGGAAATCGTTGATAGCTCCACCTTACGTGATTCAGGTGACGCCGAAGTAGTATTCGCTTCTAACGATATATTGAGTAGATCTAACTCAGTATAACGAAATACTGAAAGGTTCTAACTCAGTATAACGATATATTGAGTGGTTCTAAATCGGTATAACAATACTGAGTGGTGCTAACTCGTTATAACGAGATACTGAATGGTTCTAACTCGTTATAACGAAATACTGAATGATTCTTACTCATTATAACGACATACTGAATTATTCTAACTCATTATAACGACATACTGAATGGTTCTAACTCATTATAACGACATACTGATCATTGTTTATAACGAGATACACGTACTTCAAATTCAGTACAAAGGGAGGTAACTCCTATAAAGTCTAGTCGATACCAAATGTATGTGTATCGTAAACGAAACTGTTAGATTTCGAAGACGACAATACGATGCTAGGGACATTTTGTAGGTGCATCAGTATATAGATATCATATCCTACCCTTAGGCTCAAACCTACCCTATCCTTTTGCCGGTGAATCCCTAGGCACCCGTCTTCATTACCCTGGTAACAAACATATTCACACTCCTGACTATTGGATCCTCGTCAGATTCGATTTGTGTCTACAGTGGAACCTCGTCTGACCGGATAGTTTGAGTTGTGTGTACAGTGAACCTCGTCTGACCGGATTGTTTGAGTTGTGTGTACAGTGGAACCTAGTCTGACCAGATAGTTGTGTGTACAGTGGAACCTCGTCTGACCGGATAGTTTGAGTTGTGTATAAATATATCCGAGTTTAAACAGCTGATACGTAATTTATTTTTTTGGAGACGGAATAAACCGGTTGTTAAAAGTATTGAATTATCTCCGGTCCACTTGATTTGGTTAAATAAAATCGTTTCTATATCGATTAAATCATTTAAATCGGGCCGGTTTTCTCATATTCCATATAAAGGAACTGTATGTCGAAATATTATTAAAATATCTGTCGTGCCTTGAATACACTTCTTAGTAAAGTACAGTTTGTATATTTATGATATTTCTCTTCCAAAATAATTCCTGTCGTCACTAGGGTCCAGAACGATATCTTCTATCGCCAATCCCAGAAGAAAGGGTGAACGGAAAATCATGGACAAAATGGACAAAAACCTGATTTCTAACTGTGGGTATTACTGGTCATTGTTTCTTTCCCCACGCGTTTCACATGGTTGTGAATCCTTTAATAACGCATGGATTATCTCCCCTGAACGTTTATACTATTCGGGTGTCGTTCACATTAAAGTGTACCCTGAACGTTTATACTATTCGGGATTCGTTCACATTAAAGTGTACCCTGACCGTTTATACTATTCGGGAGTCGTTCACATTAAAGTGTACCCTGAACTTTATACTATTTGGGAGTCATTCACATTAAAGTGTACCCTGAACGTTTATACTATTCGGGTGTCGTTCCCATTAAAGTGTACCCTGAACGTTTATACTATTCGGGAGTGGTTCACATTAAAGTGTACCCTGCACTTTATACTATTTGGGAGTCATTCACATAAAAGTGTACCCTGAACGTTTATACTATTCGGGAGTCGTTCACATTAAAGTGTACCCTGAACGTTTATACCATTCGGGAGTCGTTCACATTCATTTTTCATTTCATCAAATTTTATTGACAAGATGTCATAATCAATTGGATTGAATAACAGGCAAAGCCTATATAAATTCTCTCCGTCAAATGGCCAAAGTTGAATAAACAAGGAGACATAATATTTTAGACATGTTGCAAATGAAAAAAATAACACAAAATAATTCATAATAACACAAGGCTAAGGGGAAGTAACTCATGAAGGAAACATCTCACACACACACTTACACACACATACAAGTACATGTACAAATACATTTATTTCAGCATATATATACACTATCATAGACAGATATTGGCAGGCTTAGACCAAAAGTCCACATTAGAGTGTACCCTGAACGTTTATACTATTCGGGAGTCGTTCACATTAAAGTGTACCCTAAACGTTTTGCTATATCAAGCTACGAGATATTGTGATTTATTTGAAAAACACACCTTTGGCTCAGCGGCGATCGCCTCGATATGGGTAGCCCACATCTGTGACGTCACAAGTGCAACGCTGTCAAAACAGCCCGTTAGGAATATACTGGGAAGCTTCGACCGTGCGTTCGATATGTGAGCTTTTTAGCTACTTATATGATATATTCCGTCGTCACTTACTTGTGTAGATAATATTTAAAGACTACATACATATAAATGATTCTCTTTTTACAATTTTAATGAAGAAATTAGTTTCTTCAGTTCTGCATGAAGTCAGGAGGCAAACGGTGAAAAACTATATGAATATGTTTTTTTTTTTTTTTTACATAATTGGACAATCCAGTGACTAAAAAAATTTGATGAACACCTTTATACAACTCAAAACAGTTGATTAAAGATTGAGTCAAATTAACGTAGGCGCGCAATATGTAGATATACGATCGGAATTGACAATAATTAATACTCAAAAGGAGCAGCAACCCGTGTTGTCTTTATAACTCCCAGTCATAAAACTTGAAACGTTTTTATTCTTTATGCAATCCAAGGAATTTAGCACATGATAAATATACACGCCACTTCTAAGAATAAATATTGCAGTGGGAGAACCTGTCCGTTCAAGTCTCACAAAGATTAGTAAATTATCAATGAACCACCTGATCAGATATATAATGTGCATAGCATGGTCCAGCATTATTCCCTCGTTTCTGACTTTCCTCTGTCGAGTGATGCAGTTATACTGTTTGTGGTTTGCATATAATGTGACTCTGTGACAGCACTTACGCATTTCATTTTTTCTTCTTCTTGAAATTGATCTTATACCAGATTTTTTTAACAGATTTTATTTTCCAACACTCAGACACATGGAAATGTGTAACATTAGGTACATGTACATGAATTCATATATTAAATTTTAAGTCTCTGCTTATACATAGCCTCGTTATCTCGCCTGAGGACATTGTTGTTAATTTTCATCTACACCAAATGAAATATGCATACTAACTTCAGGGGTGTCTTCTCACCTAGCCAACATTTGGTATTTTTGTTACCTACCGGTAACATTTTCATGTTGGCCAGGTGAGACTAGTGTTGAGTGCAGAACAATAGCCTTAATTACAGGTAATCGCTATAGTCAAACTCAGGTGACACTGGGTATTTTCCAAATGTTGGCTAGGTGAGAAGACACCAGTGTTATTTACCTGTACACATTTTACACCTAAGTATATATGCTACGGGATTGGAACGAGATGATTTTCATTATTTAACCAAGTTGTTAATTATAACTTGTTTATGCTGCATGTATAGGGAGAAATAAAAATGTTTGAATCTCATAATTCAATTATATTTTTGAGAAATTAGTTTATGTAAGTCCGTGGTACTGTATTGTATACAATTAAATGTGTGACTGTCGATATTTTGCTGTTTATTTGAATTGTCGACCTAACATAAGAAAGCAATATAATTCCGTGGAAAGACACAATGTCTTCGATTTGTCATTACTAAAAATATTGACATTTAAAAACAGCTGACACTTTTCACATTTTCACTGATATATTTCCGTATTTTTGGACCGTAGAGGTACCACAGTATATTACTTTGCAAGATAAATATTCCGGCACAGAAACTGATCACGAAGTTGTGCTGTTCAATGACGACATGATTGGACAAGTTTTTACTGTAGAGCAGAGACATATAAAGTATATACGTCTCTGTGTAGAGTAAAGAAACTAATTGCAAACTGACTTTCCAGCTAAAATATCTTTGATCGACAACATTGAGACTATTTCTGTTTAATTTCCCTCAAACTCGTTCATTCGAGCAAAAAAATCTCAAAAGTGCTCAACATTAGGACATGCAAAGCTACCAGTCTATGTTACCCCATTCAGAGTCGTCAGTTTGGTTTCAGTTAAACTCACTGTCTGGAAATTCTGGCTAATTTTATATGGCTGGATACCATCTACATCATGCTATCTTCAGCATAATCTGATTCCTCAAAACTAAAAAATCAAAAAATCTTTGATCTACAGCTTCACAGATAGTCAGAGTGATGATGGCCCGGAGGCAATAAACAATGAATTAAAAAAATATAAAGATACGTTTTAAAATGAATTTTCCAATCACTATCCAGGACTTTCAATAGGGTTAATTTGTAAAGCGTTTAAACTTTATTTATTTTACAAAGTTTTCTAATTTATACTTATCGCTGTTGTTGATCCGGTTGGAAGCGCGCATGGGGTCTTAATGTTGGAGGAAACCAGAATACCTGGAAAAACACACGTAGTCGGGCAGGTGACCGAACACCTTTTCACGTCCGATAGAGGAATCGAACCCCGGCCGCCTTGGTGAAAGACGAGTGCGTTGTAAGGAAAACTGTAAATAAATCATTTGAAATTCATTGCAATTATGTTATTATATGTTAAATGTTTGTATGTTTAGGTACCGTATTCCTAGACTATAAAGCTAGACGGTTTTGATGGCATTGAAGTGTTTGTTTTTTCTTGAGTTTCTGTTAGTCAATAACGTTCCATTATATTATAGCTTTCCTTCTTTTTCTTAGTTTATTTAAAAAGCGCTTGTTGTGAATATTATACCGGCTATTTTTTCCCGGCTACTCACAGAACATGTTCACAAAGTCGAAATTTAGAGCCGTCATAGAATAAAGTCGCTGATGCTAGATAAATTATGAACAGCGTTTTTTTCTCGATTTTATTGACGGGAAAATACTGACGCGTTAACTACATACACGTAGTGGGGGTTGTCTCCCATTACTGAGAACTGAGAGTTTACTATACACGTAGTGGGGGTTGTCTCCCTTTACTCAGAACTGAGAGTTGTACAGCGATAGGATCGTGCGCACGTTTTGACAATAATCTCCTTAACAACGATACCAGAAATAATGAAAGTGTATACTGCTGGTTCAACTAAATACATGAGAAAGGTCAATACCTTTTACCGAATCTTTATTTAAGAAAGGATATTTTATATAGAAAGAGAGTTGGGGAGGGGTCTGCTCATTCATATTAAATATTGTTTTAGCTTTTTTTTTCATTGTTAAAATTGTTACGGTATGTAAGCATGAAATATTTAAGAGAAAAATAATTTGCCTCTTACTCCGAAACTTGCTACCAAATGTATTGCTTCTAAGTTGGTTGTAGTCTACTGTCTTAGATTATTGAACATTTCATTTCTATTTAATAGTTAAACGCATTACGATTTGTTTTTTCTTCACAACCATTTCAAACAGAATTAACTCTAAACAGAATATTTTTTAACGCGCTACAAATGTATCGTAGCTTTGTATGTGACATATTAAATAAAGATGAGTAATTTATCAATACCACCTGATCAGATATATAATATAGCATGGTCCAGCATTATTCCCTCGTTTCTGACTTTCCTCTGTCGAGTGATGCAGTTACACTGATTGTGGTTTGCATACGCATTTCATTTATTATTTTTTTCTTGAAATTGATCCTTATACTAGAGACGTAATATATTCGTCTCTGCATATACATTTCACTGAAGAGGAAATATATTATGCTTTCTGGTACATTGTTCCATACACATAAAGTAGCTTGTATTGTCATTATTTCTCGGCCTTTTAAATTGTTCTCTGACCTGTGCTTGCTGACTCTCTCGGCCTTTTAAATTGTTCTCTGACCTGTGCTAGCCGACTTGTTATGGCTTTATTTTGGCATCTGTTCCTTAATGTACTATTTCTAAGTACCTCTGATGTCACCCAAGGTTTGTCGACATAACTAATTTACCTTTTCCAGCTGACAAACTAATAAAGCGAATATCTTACATAGTAAAGTAAATGTATTGTAACCCCAACTACCTTATCTGTCTGATCCTAGAAAACACGTCTACCTTTGGATAATCATCTACCGACTGATATCAGTATCATCACACCTAATCTCTATCACGTGACGATCAGCTAGATGACGATCATTACATAAAGGTGTGTCCTGACTACCAAACCATAGTTATATTGGTAGAACTGGCTTTATGCTGCTTTTTATTTAAAGGTATCGGAAATGATAACAGGATTAAATAGTCTTTTTTACATATTACCCATTTCTTGTACCATCAACGACAACATTTTCTTGAAATTCGAAGCATTTCAGAAAATGTTTCTGTTCAGGAAAAAATGTTAGTGTAAAATACAATGGACATGGTATAATGTAAGATGTATCTTACATTATACCTCCTCTAAAAGACCCTATTACTAATTCTACTGCAGTAGATGATGAGCGAAAAGCTAATATTTTAAATGACTATTTTGTGTCTATCTCTACTATAGACGACTCAGGTGTACCTTTACCACAAGTTGATATGAGAACCCAAAGTCGTATAGATAATATATTTTTTACACAAGCTGATATTGTTGACATCCTTAAGTCTCTAAAATTAGGTAAAGCTGTTGGATATGATAAAATTAGTCACCAAATGCTTAAAAACACAGCTCTTTATGTTTCATTTCCGCTATTTCTTATATTCAGAAAGTCTCTTGATCAAGGAATTTATCCCAATTCCTGGAAAAAAGCTTTAGTCATGCCCATTTTTAAGAAAGGCGATAAACAATGCCCCAGTAATTATAGACCAATAGCTTTATTAAGCACTGTAGGGAAAGTTTTTGAAAAAGTTATTACAAAATTTCTGCATAATTATTTATTAGAAAATTCATTGTTATATAAATACCAATCTGGATTTCAGCCAGGTCACTCAACAGTACATCAACTAATTGAAATTTATCATAATGTATGCATAAATCTAGAAAACCGTCATCATACCTGTCTTGTTTTTTGCGACATTTCCAAAGCTTTTGATCGGGTTTGGCATGCAGGTCTTGTACACAAATTAAAAAGCTATGGAATAAATGGAAATCTTTTAGACTGGCTATCCGATTATGTACAGAATCGCCATCAACAAGTCTTCATCCACAATGTTACTTCTCATACTAAAACAACTAATGCTGGTGTACCCCAGGGCTCTGTCTTAGGTCCGCTTCTTTTTCTCTTGTATATCAACGATATAACTGATAACCTTGTCAGCCCTTCCCGTCTTTTTGCTGATGATACTTCCCTATCCGTCTCTTCTCCTTCCGCAATTGAACTAGAAACTACTACTAACCGAGATCTTGAAAAAATTCATAACTGGGCAGAAAATTGGCTTGTTAAATTTAATCCTAATAAAACTGAAGCGCTACTAATTTCAAATACCAATGCTGAGCTTGATGTCAATCTCATTTTTAATAATGTTAATATTGATTTTATCGAACATCATAAACATCTAGGCATTTTCCTAGATGCTAACTGTAAATGGACTCACCATATTGATAACATTTGTAAAACTGTTACGAAACAAATAGGAATTCTCCGCAAGTTAAAATATACTTTAAATCGCAAGACATTAAACAGAATTTATCTTACTTTTATACTCCCTCTGCTTGAATACTGTTGCGAAGTTTGGGACGGTTGTACAACTGCCGATGCAAATAAACTTGAAAAACTCCAGTTAGAAGCGGCGCGTATTGTCACCGGCCTGCCATCTTTTGCTAGTAGAGCGTCTCTTTACTTCGAAACTGGTTGGGAAGTCTTGTCTCAACGTCGCACCC